>NC_046314.1:92104195-92404195 GCF_009819535.1 Lacerta agilis | reverse complement strand
GGTACCTTGGTTGTCAAACTTAATCATATGTGGAGGGACTGGTTAGCTCAGTTGGTTAGAGTGAAGTGCTGATAACACCAAGGTTGCAGGTTCTATCCCCATATGGGGCAGCCGCTTATTCCTGCATAGTAGGGGGTTGGGCTAGATGATCCTCGGAGTACCTTCCAGGCTGATCGCCGAATTGATGCTTTTGAATTATGGTGCTGGAGGAGACTCTTGAGAGTCCCATGGACTGCAAGAAGATCAAACCTATCCATTCTTAAAGAAATCATCCCTGAGTGCTCACTAGAAGGACAGATCCTGAAGTTGAGGCTCCAGTACTTTGGCCACATCATGAGAAGAGAATACTCCCTAGAAAAGACCCTGATGTTGGGAAAGATGGAGGGCACAAGGAGAAGGGGACGACAGAGGATGAGATGGTTGGACAGTGTTCTTGAAGCTACTAACATGTTTGGCCAAACTGCGGGAGGCAGTGAAGGATAGGCATGCCTGGCGTGCTCTGGTCCATGGGGTCACGAAGAGTCGGACACGACTGAACGACTGAACAACAACAACATGATTCCATGAATTCTTATACACTAGTGTCACCAGCTATTAAAGCAATTCAGTAACTGTCTCCATATTTTATCAGGCAAAAGGAACTGAACCAAGTCAATAGCAAGAAAGGCAAGGGGAAATGGTTACGTTTGAGGATCTTAGGAGTGCTTTGAGCAGCTTACTTAGGATCCATTCCTCAAGAAAAGCTTTCGAAATGGCTGCTACAATAGAAATATGTCTGCAGGTGCCTCAGCTGCAGAGCCTGTTGTGGAGGTGGGGAGGGTGACTAACAAAATCAATCCTCCTGGCAAATTGAGAATATCCCCTCACTCAGTCAAGTTTAGGATATTCCACCATTCTTCAGCTTGGTTTCTTTTCCTTTGAAAAAAATAACAGGCTCGCGTAAATGTAAACTAAGCTTTAACAATAAAGAAAATTGCAGCAAAATAGCACAATGAGATAAACTATGTGCAACAACAGGAGGCAAGTCTGAGGCAAGAAACAAGAAGTGACAGTTGGTTCCTCTTAACTGACATTCTTAACTGAATATAACGGAACACACACACTGAAGGGAGCGGCGGATTCTGGAGCACAAGCCCCACTGTAGCAGATACCAAAAATTCCACTATTCAAATTAGGCCCCAATGTTTTTCTTACAGAGCCATCAGGTGATATTGTTAGCCGTTGTCTCGTAAGCCTTGGAAGTTTGTTGAGTGTTCATCTACCCAAAGAATGATGGAGGATCCTACAGCTATCCTCCCATAATACAATAAAATCATTCTATAATACTAACGGCAGTAAGGTATATATTACCCTTTTCTACTCCATTTGATGCCAAAGCTTTTAATGAAAAGGGACATCAGCAAGTGCCTTATTAGATCTAGCCGCTTTACTAGATCAGGGTATAAGATCCTTATGAGAAGTTCAAGGATATCATGATGTGATCAGTCTCCTTATATTCCTCTCTATGGCATCGATTCTTTCAAAATACCATTTGGAAGAAAATCATAAAGCTGCTAAGGTTATTCATATTACCCAATTAGGCGATATGGAAGTATGTGTACTAAATGAAGTTAAAAAAAACAAATAACATGCATAATAAATGTTGAATAATTCATTTCCATCACTCTTTAGGGCATAAAAACTATATATAGTGCTTTTCTTTTTTCTTTTATTAATGTCAAATAGTAAATTTCTTCAGTTAAAAATGATGGGTGTGACAGCTGTTTCCTTGAGCAGTAAACAGAACATAATGACGCTGCTGGATCAGACCAGTGGTTCAGCCGGCCAGATTGTTCAGGTTGTTGTTTTTAGGTTTGTTTGTTTGTTTTTGCTTATAAATAAAATGCCCCACCTATTTTTTTAAAGGTGGCTTACAAGCTACAAATAAGAAACAATAATATACATTTTTAAGATGCTTAGTTGTATCCAACTAAGTTGTACTCAGTTAGACGCACTAAAATGAAATGATGAATGTTAGTGATTCTGTCTTCCAACTGATCTACTCCAAGCATGACTAACTTTGGATACAAACCTCTCTCTCTAAGTCACCATAGGTAAACCAGCAAAACGACAACAGTCATAGAACACCTTTTTTACAAGTCACCTATAAAAAAGCAGAGATGGGGCCTAACACACCTCACTTGGTAAGGCATTCCACAACATGGGCAACATGCCAGAAGAAGAATCAAAGGAATGATGGTAACAGCACTTCCTTACCACTTGCCCCCAACAACTGCTAGTGACAGTCAGAGAATGTCTGAGTCTGGAGGCTCCATCTCATTATCATGGCTGTTACTAGCCCAGTTAGCCAATAGGTTATCTAATCTACTTTTATTTATTAAAAAAAATATTTCTAAGCTACCTTTCAATGCTGTATCTTCACCAAGGCAGTTTATGCTACTAGGAAATGTTCATTGTTGTCAATAATAAACATTAGAACATACCATCAAATTATAATAAAACAGCAAATTTAACAATAGGAAATATTCTGTAAGAAGTGAATGGTCTTCAACTACCGGTAAGTTTTACTCTCAGAGCGGACCTATTAAACTGGGTTAAACATGGAAACTTTTCCATGCTGCTAGATATTTGGTGGGGGTGTATGGGGTGTTAGGGAAGGGGTAGCACCTCTGGTGAGGGACACGTTGTGCTCCTTCTAGGGTAGTTTGTCTACCTTTGGTTCCCACTCAGCTCTCACCTGTGGTTCCTACAAGCTGTAGGCATGGGACACGGGACAGCAGCCACAACCTGGGAATGGCTTCAACTGGCCAGCTAAACCAGGTGAGGGCAGCAGATGGGTCTTAAACCCTCAGTTAGTTGGGGACTTACCCTGCATGCAAAGACAGGCTCCAGAGGATTGAGTGAACAAGACCAATAGTGGGTCCAATGGTCAAGAAGGCAGTTTCTGCATGTGCTGTAGAGGGAAGTGAGAGGCAGATGGGGCTCATCAACCTGGGAAGGCAGCCCATCTAAGAGAAAGAAAACTCTCACTCTAAACCTCCACTGCTTCGTGGGATATGTTTGGTAGAAGAAAAGGCTAAGGAGTAAGTCCCAAGGAACAATCTGTACCTGCTGCCTTGTGGGACATCTTCAGGAGAAGAAAATGTCAAGGAGTAAACCCTATACAAATCCAGAGTGGAGTCCCTAATATGGTTGGATGACGACTGGTAAGCCTCCTTCCAGCAACTCCTGCAGCCAAGCTTGTGCCAAACATATTGCTCTGCTTTCCTTTAGATCACATCAGTGAGGTCAGGAAGGTTCTTGTCATCTGGGTAATCCAGGATCTCCATACACACTGCCCAGGCTTGCACCCCAGAGAGGTCACTTCACCCCCAGAGGCACACTCCACTGTCTCTTGAGACAGACGGATGCCAGCAGGATATTTGGTTGTGTTATTCTCCAGAAAACGTAGCCTGATCTATTATTATCTATCCCCGCAGCAGTGGAAAGGTGACAGAAGAACAAAGATGCAGGGACTCTAAAGGGTTTATTTAAACAATGTATGCTAAGCATTTTGATTGCATTTAATCACTGAGACAAATCTGACAGTTTTCAAACTTTGGAAGCAACCTCTCTTAGATGTTTGAATGCTGTTCAGGGGCAACAATGTAGAAGTAGTGTAATATTGCAAAATGTTAAGCTAGCTACACCAAACACCACCAAAATTGCAGTAAGAAAACTGACTAAAATATCACTCAATATCTGAAGTTGAGTGAAATACATGTTGGTTTAATTCTTTGTTAGAAGAAACTGACAGTACTGTATACATGAAAATATAGAATTTACCATACTTGACTATTTAAAAAGTATACTTCAGTGCAATCCTATAAAGTACATGTCTAGTCAGAAATAAGTGGCATTAATTTCCATAGGGCTTACTACCAGATAAATGGACATAGGATTGCAGCCTTGATAAGTATAATTAGAGTCACAGAGTGTGCAAACTAATTAAAACTGGGAAACCTACTGAAACAACACAAACATTGACCCACCAAAAATTCTGATAGGGCATTTGCACCATTCATTTAGTTTGTTTTCACATGGTATCACAGGTCCTGCCAGAGTGCTTGGCGAATTCCAGATCCTATCAAATATTTATAATTAATCCCCACAAAGTACCATTTCACAATACTCATTCTAATTAAAAGGACAGTGTCAACTTGTATTTTTAAAAGACTTACTTCAACTGCAGAGGTTCAACTTTTAAAATAAGTTGGTGAATCAATCTGATTTTTAGCAAATGCTTTAAATCAGTCTTTTGACCACAAATACAAACCATGCTGAAGCCAACATCTTGCAATACCCCCTCCACAACCTTTCTGCCTGTACACCTGCAAGCTTTTCACTCCTTTTTCAGAAAATTTGGTCTAATTATGCTGTTAAATGCCCTCTTACAAATCCACTGTAACAGTGTGAGCTTCATATTTGTTCAGGTTGCTAAAAGCAAGCTGCAATGTGTGATAAAGTCTAAAAACGAGAGATGGCTATGTTGTTTATCAAGCTTAAAAGGGGATGTTTCCATGCTACAAAAGAGTTTTCACTATAAAGTAAGGAGGAGGATGAAACGGAGATTTTGTACATGAGGAGCAATGCCTTGACTTGGGCCTGGTAGTATGCACTATGCAGGCAGCCAGTGCAGTATCATACGGATAGTGGCACATGACCCCAGTGTACTTTCCCGCTTAATATATGGGCAGCTGCATTCTGCACCAGCTGCAGTTTCTTTCCTATCTCCAAGAGTGGCCCCATGTAGAACACATTGCAGTAGTTAAAACATGGGTTTATCAGAGCATGGGTTACTGATGCCAGGCTGCCCTGGTCTGGGAATGGCTGTAGCAAGTGAACCAGCTGGAGCTTAGCTTACCCACTACTGACCACTTAGGCAACCTGGACATCTAGTGACAGCTTAAAATCATGAACAATACAGATCTACTACGTAATTTTAATATACAGGAGTGGGAAATGCAGAAGGTCCTGGCACATAGTATGTGGTATACTTGTCCACGTGGTTCTACCATTACAGAATCAGTCATGATCTCCCTTTCCTCTCTCCTCGCTAGCTTACTTTACACTGTAAGGTCCTTGGAGCAGGTGCCTGCTTACTTGTCTGTGGTTTGCTTTTCTTGCAAACAGGCAGGCAGTTTGATGGTGCTATGCTATTAATAATATAAACACAATATATTCTTTTTTTGGTTATTTTATTCTCCATATGCTTTTTCTTTTGATCGTTTACATTAGAAACTCCCATAAAACAAAACAAAAAGGGGGGAGGGGTAAGAGGAAGAAAACGCAAAGGGGGAAAACAGAAAGAAAGAAATCAAACAATATTTCTGTGTTTGCCACGGGCTTCGTTGAAGTGCTCTGACTGAAGGCAGCTTCAAAGGTTCCTGTGGCAGAGAGAGTATGAACAAGGTTCTGCTGGGACACTACATCTGTGCCCTCAACCCTTTGCTTCTCTAATGTTTGGCAAAGTCAGTAAAAAATATTCCTTTTCATACCTTCCAATGTCAAGAACTGGAACATTATCAAGGTTTAACTTTGCCACCGGTTGCCAAATTGACTGCAATGTAATCCACAAAAGCCAGTGTTTATTGAGCATTATTTTAATGGCTAGTAGGGCTCAGTGAAATTGAGGCATATTCCCCCCCCCCCTTTTTGGAATATATCCAGCTCTTTATAGAAAAGAAAAAAGAAGAACAGCAGCAGTAGCAACAACAACAGGACTTTGCTTCTGTTTCCAGTAGAAAACAACAAGTTTGTACTAAAGCCTCTTCATATTTTATTTCAATTAAACAATATAAAAAGCATTGCAATGTGTTTTTGAGTAAGATGGTTTCTGGCTATGAAACCAATCTATTACACTTGCAGGTAAAAAGTTTCTTCCAAAGTAGAAAGTGAATCCAACAAGGGAAGGGGGTAAAAACAAAACAAAATACGAATGATGTTATGTTATGATTATTTTCTGTACTTTCCACTGTTGCTTCCCCCGCTCCTCCACGCTAAATACCAGAAAGTGGCACGTATTCCACTCAACTGAGCAAATCCATCCCTTCTGATACACTACTGTTTTTTTCTGACAATTGGGCAAGGTAGACATAATGCCAAATGCACTGCAATACTGAACTCATTAAGGCAGAGCCAAACCCCTCCCCCTTTCTCCGCATGTCCTGAAAATTCCTCCCATGCAAGAGGCACTGGTTTTCTGCTGCTTCTGTGTGAGGGAGAAATTTAGGGTGGTTAACTGACGAAGTGAACAATTGTGGGATGTGTTGTTGTTGTTTTTCTGGGGGGTGCGTATTGCTTGCTTTTATAACTTAAAATGAAAGCCCCACATCCTATGAGTTTCTCTACATGCTACCAGGAATACATCGAGAATGGTGTGATACAATGTGATGCTGTCACTCCCAAGGCATCAAATGAGAATATAGAAAAATAGGAATATGAAAACACAGGCTACCTTATATTGAGTTAAACCACTGGTCCATCTAGCTTAGTTTTGTCCACATTGGCTGGCAGGAGCCAGGAGGTCAGCAATGTTTCAAGGCAGGGAACCAGACACAGCTCTACCAGGAGATGGCAGGGATTGAGACTGAGATTTCGCTCCACCACTGAGCTATGGCACTTCACACCCCACACAATGCAACATTATGTGGCATCGCTTCCATTCCAGTAGGTAGCTGCAGAGAGTCTCATGCCGCTGTGAGCACAGGGCTTTTTTGGCAAGGCAAAAAACAACATTGAATTGGAAAACCTTCAGCCAACTCATGAGCTAAAGTAAGGTTACTACAAAACTGGTTTCCTATAGGACTGTTTACTACAAATTGCACAACTCGTGTCTATTTTAGGATATTTGGAATATGAAGGATATAGGTAGGCAAAGTGCAGTATTCTGTAAAAGTCTATTTTAAATACATACACAAATCTGAGAACATTTTGCAACTTCCCCATACAGCTTCCACTGGCAATTTAGAACATTATTTGCCCAAGCTTTTTGCCAATGGAAATCTGCAAGGTAAAAATCAAGGTTTTACCTTGTTGCTGTTTCTCTGCTCTATTGGTTTTATTGTCATCCTTATGTTTTAAGCTGTAGATAACTGATGATAGTTTTTATCCCTCTATCGCATGTTGCTCTGAGCATTCTATCAGAGATTGTGATTTTATAATTTTCTGTTTCTTGGAACACTTTGGAAATGCATTCTTCACGGTGAAAACAAACTGCCTTGTCCTTCAATACAGCTGGCAGAAAAAGGAGGACTGTAGCTCAATCATAGAGCTCAATTTGCATGCAGGAGATCTCAGGTTCAATGCCTGGTAGCACCACTGAAAAGAATCAGGCAGCAGGTGGTGTGAGAGATCTCTACATTAAACTCTGGTCAGCCACTGTCTGTCAGGAAAGACAATACTGGACTACAGGGGAAATGGTCTAATCTGGTATAAGGCAGCTTTCTGTATATCTGCATATACACTGCACACATACTCCAAGAATACTGGCAACAGTAGTATGTGAAGGATCCTGGGAATTGTAGCTTTGTGAGGGTTAAGCCACAGTTCTCAGAATCAGATGGTTTTAAATATGTGGTGAGTATGCAGCAATATTCTTCTCTCTAGGACTGAAAAAGAAATGAGAGCAACAGCAGCTGGACCTAGCAGAAGTGAATTAAGTTACCGCAGGATGGAGTTGAATGCATTATTGTATAAAAGTATAATGCAGTGGAAAGAGAAAAAAGTTCTCTAACTGGGTATTTCCTGGTGGAAATTAGAAATCTGCATTAGGGTTGCCATATGTCCAGGAAAACCTGGATATGACCTCTTTCTGGAGGACAACATGTCCATCTGGACGGATTTTTACATTTTAAAGGAAATGTCTGGAGTTAGGGGGTTGGGGGGGATTGGGCTCCGGCTCAGGCAGCTTGGGTTTGGGCTGATCTGCACACCGCGGCCACTGCCAGACCAAGCCAGGGAAAGAGGTGCACAGGCGCACCAGTGGCCCTGCACACATGCACACCTCTTTCCCCGGCTTGGGCTGGCAGCGGCTCAGGTTGCCCTCTTTTATGCTCTTCAGGATATGGCAACTCTAATATGCATACATATTTCACTTATATGTGCAATACTTTCTACAATCAAATCTTTGCACCTCTTCCAGAGGTATGTTTTTTAATATTATGCAGATCTTGTATGCATTTGTGCATATTAAGTTTACTCACACAGTGCATAGATTTTGTAGTAAATCATAAATAACAAAACTCATGCCAAAGTACTACTGCAAGTGCCAATAGTGGCCAGCAGGGCTCCACATTATGTCTTCCAAATGCAGTATATCACAGCTGCTTACTGAGAGGGGGAGGGGCAAGGCAGTGTAGGCTCTGTGCAATGCAGGAGCTGCAGTGATGTCATTCTGGTCATAGCTGTCAACTTTTCCCTTTTCTTGCGAGGAATCCTATTCGGAATAAGGGAATTTCCCTTTAAAAAGGGGGAAAGTTGACAGCTATGATTCTGATGCTTCTGCCATTGTATCAATAGTATATCCACACCATACCAAACTCCTGCTATTTGCACCTTTTTCTTTTGGTTAGTGGCAGCAGCTTATGTGTGGAAAATGGAAAAGCAATGCAACCCAATGCAACCCACACGGCCCCACCAGTCACTACTGGCAAGTGCATTGCGGATATTCACACAACATTCACAGGTCCCTATAATATTAAAGATAATAACTGGCAAGTAGAATCCATGGAGGTCAACAGAAAAATTTATCACAATTTCACCACACAATCACCTGTAACTGAACTACAGACTTTATCTTCATCTTGCCCAGAGCAGCCCAAAGTGACTTACAAGCTGATGCTTATAGAGTAGTTAGGGGGAAATACAGATACTGGTAGCACACTGGAAGCTGAAATAGCTATGAGCAGTAGCCAACACTGAACCTCTATGGTGTAGAACTGGAGTCTCACTAGCCAGATCGTACCATTAAAGCATCAATGAATCCCTCATCGTTCTTTCCTGTATCCGGCAGGGTCGAGATTTGCTCCTCCAGCAAACAAAGGTTTTTGTTTTTTTGTTTTTTTACAACAATAAAAAAGCATAACACCAGACAATAAAATCATAACATGTTAAAAGCAGATTTAAAAAATTAAAAACCAAACATCAGTAGACTATTATAGGAGGGTGTACTCTTAATTGCCTTCGGATTCGGATTTGAGAACTTGAAATTTAAAGGAACTCACGTTGTTGCCTTCTGTATAGCTTTCCTTGGAGCAAAGACATCTGTATGGGTTAATACTTGTGTCACAGCGATCAGCGTGGCCAAAACAATTACACCTGTACAACAGATCAGATTCATTTTTTATTTTTATTTTTTTGGTATTCAGTCATCACAAAACAAAAGTTTAGCAGTATGAAAGTTACACAAAATCAAGCTATTTAGAAGAGTGAATTGATGTATCATCTGAGAGGGCATCTCCCTGTTATTTGTACACTATCATGAAAGTAATTGCCTGCCTCTCCATCTCAGAAAAGGGTCCTTTAAGTGTAGTAACCATTTCATGTCTCTTTCCGTTCAGCATTTATAAATGTCAAGTAAATGCTGCTTTACAAGGGAGTAAACTGACAGTACATGTTGTAGACCAACTATTAAGTGATCAAACATGCATTATGTGCTTTCATTATATACTATGCAGATGTAAGGCTCTAATTATTTATTACAGTTAACACCTGTTCGTTCAGCATTAACCTTTCAATCTGGAACACCACAACTCCTTAAAAGGACATGGAGTATATGTATGTATCTTTTATTTTATTTTATATCATTTTCCTTCTCCAGGCTACCTGGGTTGAAGAACAATAACCAGAACAAAATTTAAAATATCATTAAAAAGCCCCAGATAATTAACATACAAACCCTCTTTAGTCAGGACAAGAGGGTTAAAGGAAATATCAATGGAGAAGTAACAAGAACAACACTACCCCTGCCGCCGCTCCATTGCAGTTGCCCTTCCTCCCAGATGTTTAACTTAATTATGACACCTGAACAGAGTTAAAATGCCTAACATCATCCTTAGTTTTATTTTTATTTTTAATGACAACTTTTGGGATATGCAAGGGGCCCATTTTTTTGTAAGGGTAGGTGAGGTCCACAGGTTCACCAGCTCTACATGACAGGAGAGGGACATGAGGGTCCAGCCACAAGGAAAAGCCTACATGCTGAAGTCATAGGTGAATCAGCTCCTATTAGCATTTTATTTTTGCTGGATCGTATATTCTCTCTATTAAAACACATGGGCCTAGCACAGAGAATCATGCTTAAGTCCAACTGAAGTTAAAGGAGCTTAACTTAGTTTCTATTAATTCATTCCATTGGACTTTATTTGAATTTAAGATCCCTCCAGCCCTTGGGGTAAAAGAAAGTACACTTTAGGGGTTACTTATTGCGACTTCAGAGTTGCTCTTATTGTTCTTTGGGGTGGAATCCACACACAGAGACAGACACACACACATTATTTTTAAAGTTATTAGACTATATACCATTTCAGACTGCCATGCTACAGTAATATAGAAGAAAAACTGTGTTTATTTAATTTATCTATTTAAAAAATATAGACATCCTGCATTCTCTAAAAGTCCAAAGAATGCACAAAACCAGTTGAGATGCAACATTTAATTAAAAACAAAACACTATAGCCACACATTCATTTTTCTCACTAAGAAAAGCTGATTTAATACATATTCTTTAAAACATAAATTCCAAAGTTAAAAAAAAAAATCTTTCACTGGAGACTCAGTCATTACTTAATTTGCATTTTATTTACAGGGTGTAATTATGCCTTCAACAAGACTTCTGACTTAACATATACAATAAAGTTGTCAGTCATAGATAATGCAACACTTTCGCTGACAGAAGCCTCATTTTTAAAGGGAAAAACCAGCTAAGACAAAGAGTTTAGTTCATTATTAAGACCATTACAACTGCCATATATGGGAGTCCATAATAAAAAATGGAAGCACCACTAGAGCAAAGCTTCAATCAGGCTTTCAATCAAACATACCTGTTTCTAAGAGTTAGCAAATCCAGAATGTAAAAGCATTATTGATGGATAAAAATTGGTTAAAGATTATTTTTGTTAAGTTAGATTTTTATCTGATGTAATGCAAACCCATTTTGGATGTGAAATCAATGCCACGAAGTACATCTTCACCTCATTTGAATGAGTATAAATCCACAGTGTGTTGTTTACTCTCAAATATATACTTCATTTTCAATACAAACTGTGAGTAGCCTACCTCCCACTGACAGTAATTTCATCAACTCCATAGTATCTGTGTCTAAAGTTAACCGAAGGTGCAGTGGTATGATATTGGCCAAGTAGATGAATCTTTACTGCTGAAGCTTTGACAAACTCCTGAAGTGCTGGGGTATTGTAGAAGTCATTGTATCCTGGCCGACGGTTTGGCTCTGGTGTGAGAACGCTGAAAGTAACATTTCCATGGGAATATGGAGTAATGCTGTTGAAACAAACAAACAAACAAAAGTATCTGTTTTACAGATTTGATTTTTTTTTACAAATGCCCAGAATACATCACATTTTCAAAGCACATTGGTTTTCCAAATATACCTTTTATCAGGACAAATTTCAGAAGGTGATTAAATCCACAGGCTAGCTTAGATGATGATGATGATGATGATAGATAGATAGATAGATAGATAGATAGATAGATAGATAGATAGATTTTAAAGTTATCATTACAGAATTGTCATCCAGCCATATCTCTGCAGTTCTAGCAATGACAAAGAAAACAGGAAGGTTAAACTGGGATTTAAATGAAACCTGTTTAGTGACCTTGGGCCGGTCACTACCTTCTCAGCCTTGCCTAACTCACAAGGTTGTTGTGAAGATGAAATTGAGGGGGGGATTAAAAAGGTGTATGCCATTTTGAGCACCCTGGAGGAAAGGTGGTATAGAAATGTAATAATAAATAGATAAGATAAAAACAGCTAGTATAATTATTTAAGTAATTAGTTGTTGTATACTGCTTTTCATCAGGCATGACCTCAAAGCATAACAGGATATACAAGATCCATAAAGTACAATTAGAAACAAGTGAAAATCAATTTATATACCTATTAAGCGGTACAAAATAATAAATCCTTTGCTTGATTAATTCTTTAAAAGCAAAGGATTTATTATTTTGTACCATTTAATAAATTCCCAGGATTCCTTGGGGAAAGCCATGACTTCTTAAAGTGGTATAATACTGTTATAAACATATAGTGCAGATAGAGCCTTAGTAAATTTGATTTATATCTTTAGGACAAGCAAGTAACACATTCTGTTAATTTATTCTTTAAAAATAAAACAGAGTAGCTTCTTGTTCACTACCACGTAATGTTTCCTGTGGTACAATGAATATACACAAGTCTTTAGAGGGTATTTTTATATTAGGTTCACTGTACATCTTCCCTACATAACATCGTTCATTTATGTCTTGTAATTGAAGGGAAAACAATGTTCCATTATAAAACATTTATGGCAGCATTTCACACATTGGCTCTTGAATTCCTTTTCTAAGATGCACTAATTTTTCTGTTGGAGTGTTATTGTGGTTGTTGTTGTTGTTGTTAAAAAAGAAACTCGTTTTATTATTATTATTATTATTATTTAAAAACATTATTCATTGCTCAGCCAATGAATTTGGCTATTTCCTCCACCCCACCCGACTTCAACTGAATGCAAAATATATGTTTTGCTGAAAATGAATTGTACCCTCAATGACCTCTTGTTCCTCCCTTAGAATGTTGAATCGTGAAAGCCCAGAGAAAGATGCTGACACTTTAAAAGCCTAGCCGCCAAGACTGAAACAGCAAAAACAAAACAAAAATAACAACACCATCAAAACAAACAGTGACTGCACCTGATGGAACATTCCCTCATGTCTTTTCAGACAAGTGCTACACAGGTTTGATGCTGACTAGGTTCTGAATTTTGCCAAGAGTTGGTTGCAGTTAGACAGTTATGGCTGAATGCAAAATCCCCCAAACCCAAATAAAAGCTTGCATCGTGCAAAACAGACATAACAGTGTCTGTCTGGGCTAAGAGCAAATGTGTAGCAGTAAGTCTTACAATTCTCATAACTGTCTGATTGCACCAACTCTTGGCATAATTCAGAACCTACTCAGCATCAAACCTGTGTAACACTTGTCTGAAAAGCCAGGTTTTTGTGTAGGCAGGTCTAAGACATATAATCTCCTCTGCCCCTTTTTTGTGAGGTTTGCCAACCTCTAAAACTTCCAGTTTTAGCAGTCTTAAACCTGTCTACACAAAAACTGCTCAAGAAGAGTAACTGGGAAATGTTTGCAACCCCTCAGTTACTCGCCTTGCCTACTATGACACTACTTTGGGCTGCAGAACATACCTAAGTCCACAAAACCCTCACTTGTCTACTAGAATTCATCAAAGGCCATCCAGTCTTTTTAACAATTTGCATAGTGATCTTTTAATTAGATATAAATGCCTTTCAGTAGAGTCATTCAACACTTGGCCTTTGGGCCAGATGACCCTCTTGGCCTAATTTCAGAAGCTTTCTTCAAGCGGCCAGACTTCTGGAAAGAGCAATCTACCCCTTCCCCAGCAGCTGGCTTGGGGTTGACACTGAAATGGAGAGAGAAGGGGGAAGGAAAAAGAGAAAGAGGGGGAGAAAGAGAAAGAGAAAAAGGATGGAAGAAGCAGAGAAATAAAAGATTGGCACCATCCTCTTCTAGCTATTGCCCTGCCAACTGTGTTCATGTGACCCCTAGAGATTACTCCATAAGAAATGTATAAAGGTAAAGGTCCATTAGGTCCAGTCATGGATGACTCTGGAGTTGCAGCTCTCATCTCGCTCTATAGGCCGAGGGAGCCGGCGTTTGTCCACAGACAGCTTCCAGGTCATGTGGCCAGCATGACTAAGCCGCTTCTGGTGAACCAGAGCAGCGCACAGAAATGCCGTTTACCTTCCCGCTGGAGCAGTACCTATTTATCTACTTGCACTTTGACGTGCTTTCGAGCTGCTAGGTGGGCAGGAGCTGGGACCAAACAATGGGAGCTCACCCCGTCGCCAGGAATTCAAACCGTCAACCTTCTGATCAGCAAGCCCTAGGCTCTGTGGTTTTGACCGCAGCGCCACCCGCGTCCCTCTATTGGGTGCAAGCTTTTAATATGCTGCTATTCTAGATAGGAATGTGAGGCATTTGCACTCCACACAATGCTATTTGTTCATACCTAGGAAGCTGGAGGCAGTTCACAGAGTCAGGATATTCTAGGGACTCGTTGTTCTCCATTCCAAATGCACTGCAATCCCTTGCAAAGTACTGCCAGTCTTGCCAGTCAGAGTCATGCTGCTTTTTCCTTTGTATTCGTATTGCTTCGGGTTGTGGGCTGAGGAACTGAAGGATAATGTAAAACACCTACAAATCAACAGCAAAATGCGAAGTCATTTGGAATACCTTTATACATATTGGTCCTTGATTCAGCTGAAGTTAGCTATTAAAGCAACTACACTTTAGGAACATAGGAAGGTGCATTATAAAAATTAAGACCGAGAGAGGGGTGGTGGTGGAGGAGGACTGGGTGGGCAGAACCACCTCAAAAGGGAGCAGACCAGAGCTACTGCACTGGGGTGGTGCTCAATGCATAATGAGATGAGGCTATCAATGGCTACAAGCCACAATCACACCGATTTTCTGAGATGGCATGTCTCTGAGCACTGGTGGGGAAAAGTGCTCTTGTATTCATGACTAGTTTTCCGGTTTCCCAGAAGCCTTTGGCTGGCCACTGTGAGAACAGGCTAGTGGACTAGATGGGCCTTTGGCCTGATCCAGCTGGGCTCTTATGCATTGTAAGAGGGTAGCTCCATGTGTGGGGAGAGAACAGTAATGCCCATTATGTTTATAATGCACTCCTTCGAGGGAATGTTTTGTTTTCCCTGAGTGCTGTAAGGCAAAAAGACTAGAAATTCTAAAATAAATAAATGGTAAACTTGGATCACGAAAGCATGCCATCAGAACTTGCTTGTAGAGACTGCCATTTGTTCCTCTCTGCTGATGATTGGTTATATTCTCAGATTGAGAATAATGGGAAAATGGACTATATGTGGATTTGCGGGCTTCTGTCGCCATTTGCAATGTAGGCTAATGCAGAAGCAATTGTACCAACAAGAGTTTTCATTCCCTGGGGAAGACAAACCACAGAACAGGAATAGCTTTCCAAAGATAGAGTGAAGCATTCAACTCTACCTAGATCTGCAAAGGAACTCCTGTAATGAGAATTCTGAAAACCAGCTCCAAATCCCATTTAAAGCTGTGTGTAGAAATAGAGAAATATTCCCATTTTCCCTTTTAAATTATTGGGTTTTGTGAGCCTTCCCTTTAAGTACATACAAAACCTCTTGGGCTTTGGTATATGATCTAAAAGAATGTTCACAAAACCATGATTATACTCCCACCTCACAAGCTAAACTAAGGGGAAAGGGAGAAAGCACAAAGCTTTTATCTTTGCTTGGAGACAGTGGTAGAAGGAGCCCATCAAAGGCTCCACCTGAAAAAATGGCTGGTGAGCTTAAAAGCCAGCAAAGGGCCCAGGATGGGATGTGTCCACAATGATTCTGATTGCAAGAATCCAAGCTGTGGAGTTCTAAATGTCAAACGCAATCTTACCCCGTCCCTAGTTGAGTATATCATGTACTATGTCACATTAAATTCTTGGGAAATTCTCAGTCCATCCTCTGCCTCCATCAGAATTGCGTTCTTTTCATTTTGACAGTCAAACTATCACACCAGTGTAACAGAACATTGTCTCCAATTCATTTGAAATTCCCTCGAACTTAGTGAGCAATGAATGTAAAGTAATTTTCTTTAGCTTTTTGTGTTAAATTTTAACCAAAAAAAAATGCAGAACAAATAAACCAATTCCCATTTTCATCTATAAGTGAATAGTATATTGCATAAAGAAATCTTAAAATTACCTGGTACTGTCCATTTTCTAAGTCTATTGTAATGGCTATCCCTCTGTTGAGTTGTTCGGTGGTGCTAAAGACAGATGAAATCCACGAAGTTCCAATATCATTATCATTGATGTAGCTCAAAGGATGAGCTTCGGGGTTAAGTCTGAGCACCCTGTCATTAGTCGTATCTTCAGCACCATTAGGGATGCAGTACCTTTGCACCAAAGGGTGTACCCTGGGATGACTTCCAGGACAGCGACATTCTGACTGACTGTGGAGTTGAGGAAATTTTCCAGACCATACTTCAAAAATGTCTCTAGCATTAAAAAATAGATATAAAAAAGGGTTGTGCACACAATAAAAAGAGAGGTAAGCCCTATTTGTAAAGACCCATCTGTAATTAGCCTTAACACATAAGCGTGACATAAAAGATGGGTGATAAAGCCAATTTAACTACATGGTTTTCTCCTTAAAAAGAACATATTTAAAGAATGCTATTATTTTTTACATAACCTTATTCTCTGTTGGCATGAAACTACAAAGCTATTTTTATATTGGTAAAGGTAAAGGGACCCCTGTCCATTAGGTCCAGTCGCGGATGACTCTGGGGTTGCGGCGCTCATCTCGCTTTATTGGCCGAAGGAGCTGGTGTACAGCTTCTGGGTCATGTGGCCAGCATGACTAAGCCACTTCTGGCAAAGCAGAGCAGCGCACAGAAATGCCGTTTACCTTCCCACTGGAGCGGTACCTATTTATCTACTTACACTTTGACGTGCTTTCGAACTGCTAGGTTGGCAGGAGCAGGGACCGAACAGCAGGAGCTCACCCTGTCGCGGGGATTCGAACCGCCGACCTTCTAATTGACAAGTCCTAGGCTCTGTGGTTTAACCCACAACGCCACGTGTGTGTGTGTGTGTGTGTGTGTGTGTGTGTGTGTGTGTGTGTATGTATATGTATATGTATATGTATATGTATATGTATATGTATATGTATATATATATATTTTATATATTTTTCTATTTTTATATAGACCTATGCTTATGCTCATAAATATGTTGGAAGTTGCTTAGAGACCTGTCTGTTTGTTTTACAAGCAACTAACAAATAATAATAACAACAACAATAATAATAATAATAATAATAATAATAATAATAATAATAATAATATAGCACTATGTGAATGACCTGCAGCATACCTTGGGCTTGTACCTCCTGCATCTTCTCTTCTCCCCTGGCCCAGCCATGAGAATGGAGGCTGGCAGAAACTGCTTCTGTTTTCAAACTAACTAGACCTTCCTATTACCGGTATATCAATGTTCTGGGAACTCTGGTTACTTTAAACCAAAGGTTTTCAACCTTTTTGAGTCCATGGATCCCTTGACCAGCTACATTCTGTACTCAGGAGCCCAGTTCTGTCACCCATTGCCTGCAGAGCTGGCATCCTCTCACCCTTTTTCGAACACCCTCCCTTGTGGAGTGTTCCCTCAGGCTCTTCTCTTCTCCCTTCTCCTTGGGAGTCCTCCAGGCAGCTGCTGCTGTTGCCCCTGGTCTCTGTGCTGTTCAGGCCCGTCTTAGAGGGATCAGCCGCCCTGGCGCAGCGATCCCTCGGCGCCCCCAGCCTGCCGCCTCTCTGTCCGCCTCCCTCCCGCGCTGGCCGCCCCTCGGGAGGGGGGGTGGGCGAGCGGGGATGAGAGGCGTGGCATTGGAGCGGGCGCCTGCGCTCCGGCGGGCGGAGGATGAGGGGCGGGCGGGCGGGCGCTCGCGCACCGGCGGGAGGGCGGGCGGGCTGCAAGCCGGCCGCCCTCGCCTCCCAGAGCCCCAGCTGGAGGGCTGGAAGGTCGCGCAAAGCCCCGCGCCGCTTCAGCGCTCCAGCTGGGGCTCTGGGAGGCGAGGGCGGGCGGCTTACAGCCCGCCCGCCGGCGCGCGAGTGCCCGCCTGCCCGTGGGGGTGGGGGCGGGTTGGGGAGGGGGAGCCCGGTATGCCGGTGGGCTCGCGGGGGCGCCCCTGGGGTGCCCTGCGCCCTGGCGCGCCGCGCCACCGGCCTCTATGGATGAGACGGCTCTGGTGCTGTTCCCCTGCCCAAAGAGAGGTGCCTCCTCACAGTGCCTCACAGGAACCTGGGAAACCCCCCTGCCCACCCACCAGCCCCAGAGGCACCATTCTGCTGGGGAGCTTGTAGCCAGGGCTGCTGCAACAAACAGCTGTGCAAGCCTTTGGGAAGCAGAGATGCAAGAGGGCATCAGAGGAGGGAGGGAAGGAAAGAGGGATAGAGGCCAGTGTTGCCGGCGGCACCCTTGACCATCATTCAAGGCACCTCAGGGTGCTACGGCACACTGGTTGAAAACCACTGCTTTAAACAAGCTTGGCTAGATCAAGTTCATAAGCCACAGTGTTACAGATTCCACATTATTAATAACAGTGTTAAAGTAACAATAATTATAAGAACTTAGGCTACAATCCTAACCATGTCTCCTCAGAAGCATGAATTCAGTGGGGCCCACTCTTAAGTGAGTAGGGTTAGTATTGCAGCTATAATTGGTGTTCTTTTGGCACTATGTGTTTACATTGCATTTATACATTTTATTGCAACTCAATCCAGTCCACCTCAGGAGCAGTGCTAGAAAACAAAGGAATTCCCCATTGAGAAAAATAGAGACCCTTTTGTCACATCCCCATGATTCACATGCCGGTATTATACCAGATCCTTATGCGGGATGGAAGGCCTAATCAGAAGGTGATGGAGGCTCATGCACACAGTGCTAAGCTATTGAGTTTTTCTTTCCCAAATAGAAAGGAGATACTAATTATGGTTATGGTAGGCAAGGACAGATTCTACATTCCTGGTAGCAGCCTGGTGTGGTGTCTGTGTGTATTACTGCCAAAGGGAATCATGGTTCTGATATGCCTTAGGGCCTAGGGAGATCTCTCTGTGAATGGATGTTGTGCCAAAAGTGAGCTAGATCAAACCTTTGATCTTTCAGCACAATTTCCTATGGTTTTATCAGCCTGCACCCATGCAGTTAATTAAAAACCCTGTTGGAATCCATGTACATGCAGTTACAGTTCCAAATCTAATCTAGCCATTTTATAAAGAAATATCCAAAAAGACTGGTTAAACTCTGAAGCAAACTTATCGTAGCTGTAAGCCTTTCTCTCCTTTGATCATTTCACATTTGGGTCTTGTAAAAATGAAAATTTCCCCACCTGTTTGTAAGCGCCACTTGGTACAATCTAAAATCTTGCATCCTCCCAACAAATTGCTCTGAACCTGTGAAAATACATTATAAATAAATAATCCAGTCCCATCAACCAGAAAACAGCTCTGTGCTGCATGAGGGGATCTTAAATTCAGCACACAGAGATCTCTCTTGCACAATTACCTCTTCTGAATGAAACCATCTTGGTTCCGGACAAAACTATGGAGGGCAGTGACTTAATTTTTTTGATTAAAATGATTTATAATAACTTTATAGGAACATTTTGTACCTATCTCTTATCTGATTACAGAGGTGGCACACAGGCTGGCTCATTAGACAGAAGTAATGAGGCAGCCCATGTGCCACCTCTAATTAGAGAAGAGATACAGTAGGGACAACTGTAGCTGTCACTTTATGCAATAAAGGTGAAAGGTATGTTTCTAAAGATTTCTTTTTCTTTCACACAATTATTGTGTGTCTGGTATTCAAAAGTGACAGTGTCAACAAGAAGCACTTCAAAACGAGAATTTTCAACTCTTGATATATAGGAGCTGGATGGTTCTATTAGAATGAATCAAACATTTCTCCAAGCCAGATGCAGATATATTTAGGACTTAGCTCCAAATTGCAGTATGTTCTGGATCAGTGATACTCAGCCTTAATAAATCTGCAGGACCAATTCATCACCAAACAGAATTTAAGGGAGCTGCAAAACCACTGGCACCTTATATTGATGGCAATGTTCAGAACATGGTGAAAAATTATTTTATCTCCGCTTCACCAAATATTCAACCAGGACAATTACAAAACATTTGGTATTTCTGAGGTAATAACTCAGTCTTCATTTCCATTTCTTTTCCAAAGTTGCTTTTGTATTAATTGTTTTCAGTTGTTGAAGGAACTTGTAGATCACATTGCAAGGAACTCGAAACATTTACATTTCTAAGTCACCTTGTGGGGGAATGAATGCTCAGTTCAACAACCTGTAGGCATCACCACACTTCTGACAGGATTCTGTTAGACCTTTGCAAAACTGGGGCTCAGCCAGATTTGGAACACACACCCTGAACAGTTTCGGACCAGTTTATTTGAAGGATCACTGTGGCGTTTGCCTTTCTAGGGAATACACAGGAGAAGGAGTAAGTAAGGGGTTAAGTGGCTGGCCCTAGGCTAACCAATAAACAGAGGGGGGAGGAGCTAGGGGCAGCTGAAGGAGTCAGTTAGAGTTAGAGAGCGGAGAGTTAGAGGGGAGTTGTTGAAGAGCAGTTGATGGAGAGAGTTGGTTGGTGGGTGGTTGTTGATTGTGAGGGTTGGTGGTGAGGTAGAGTGGTGAGCGTAGGCAGGGTTGTAACCATTATCTTAAGTTGTTGAAGTTTTTAAATAAACACTTATTATTTTGTTTAAAATTGCACCCTGACTGTGAAAGTTATTACCAGGGAGGGGATCCTGGTTGGTGGCAGCGAAGCGCGTGGTGGCACAGGGATCAATAGTCCGTCAAACGACCGGGGACCCTGTGTGATCGCCACAAAACTGGCGGCAGCGGCGGGATAAGATCAATACGCCGGCAGGAGACATCAATAAGCCCGTGGAGGGATATTGAAATCGTTGTGCCTGTTCACCACAAAATTGGCAGAAGCAGCTGGGGTTAAACAATACACCTGGAAGGGGAAGGGTAAATCTGTGAAGTGATAACCTAGCCCGGGGGTGTAGTTGTGGTTACCCAAGGACGCTGCAAGGCTAAGATAACAAAAGGAGAAAAGAGAGCTCACAAATCTGTTCTGGCAAGGGGTTTTGACTTGGGGTCCGAGGAAGTAAGCTTAACGGGTAGAGAGAAGACCCATAGCAGAACTTTGAGACCCGAGTCTGGAGAAACCTAGCCAGGGGGAACAGTGCTGAGAGGAGATTTCTCTTATTTTGTTAATTTAACTGTCAAATCCTCAATCACACAATATGCCACCTAAAAAGACAAAGAACCCTGTGAGGGAACCAGCTCAAGATAGCTCTGAAGGGGAGGAAAATGGGAATCCTCTGAGGGAAGAGCAGAGCTTAGAAGATGAAACTAATATTGTACCTGAGGCGAGAGAGCCACAAGTTTCTATAGAATTAGAAAAGTGGAAACTAGAACAACAATATAAATTTGAATTAGACAAAGAAAGAATTAGAGCTGAGAGGGAAAGTGAGAGAGAAAGAATGCAATTTCAGTTGGAAATGAGGAAACTAGAATTAGCAGCAATGGAGAATCAAAACAACAGTAATAACACCAGTAGTCAAATAACAGGGAAGGTAGATTTAAAGCGATTCCCTGAGTTCAAGGAGAAAGATAGCCCAGAGGCTTTTCTGATATCATTTGAGAGAGCCTGTAAAGATTTCCAAGTGAAGGATGAGGAGAAAATGGTGATCTTAAGGGCTAGAATTAGTGGGGTACTGGCAGAAATATACGCCCAAATGACAGAAGAACAGTCAACAGATTTTGAGATGTTTAAACAATTAATTTATACGAGGTTTGGAATTACCTCAGAACAACTAAGAAAAAAATTCAGGAGTGTGACAAAGTTGAGAGAAGAAACGTATGCTCAGTTGGGGGCAAAAATTACGAATTACCTCAAAAAATGGTTAGAGCAGGAGGGTGCGGATTCAATTCAAAAAATCAGAGAGGTTATTGCGTTGGAGCAATTTTATGCCACCATAACTGGGGAGCTGAAATATCTTGTAAAGGAAAGAAGTCCTAAAACCATCCAGGAGGCAGCAAACATAGCTGACCAAATTAATGAAATTAGGGACCATGGATTTGATAGTCCAAAATTTGGCGGGAAATTGTGGGGGAACCCCAGAAACCAATTTCAATATGCTAAAGGAAGCTCTTCTCCAGCAACAAAAAAGGGAAACATACCACAGTCAAAAAGCCCAAGTGACGTGGGCCAAACTAACACCCATACCTCTGAGGTAAAAGAAAATAAATCTAATTATGCTGGGGGAAGAGATATGAGGTGCTGGTCGTGCAATAAACTGGGCCACAGAAGCTTTGAATGTAAGACTGGTGAACAAGTTAAATCTGGGAGCACAAACGCTCAAAAACACTCTTATTGTATCCACTCAGTAGGGCAGGGTGAGGCTAAGCAGGTTGCCACGGAAACCGAAGCTCTAGCTAGGCCTGGGACAGAGGAGATTCCTGAGGCCTCAGTAATACACTGTTACTTGATTAAACAAAATGATTTGCTCTTGAGAAAGTCAGGAGAAAATATTTGGATTGAAAACAAAAAATATCTAGGGTTAAAAGATACCGGATCCCAAATCACGATTGTTCATCCTGAGGTAATCAGTCCCAATAAAGTAATTCCAGGAAAAACTATAGAAATAAAAGGAATCGCCAAAGAGCCAGTTAGACTCCAAATGGCTGAGGTAAACGTTAAGTTACATGACTGGAGTGGAAAGTGGAAAGTGGCCATTTCAGAGGAAATCCCCACTGCAGTGCTTATCGGTTGGGATCTCCTGGAGCATGTGCAGAGTGCGTTTGTGATTACCCGCTCCAAGGGGGGCCAACTGTCAACTGATACTGAGGGAAGCGAAACAGTTGCCAATGAGGGCAGGACTCAGAGTCCTCAAGTTGAAACTTTGAGTGAGCCAGGCTTCCTAATACCTTTTAAAACTACTCAAAAGACTAATTTCTCTCAGGAACAAAAGAATGACATGGGACTAAATGGCTGTTTTGAGGCAGCAAAATCTACTGTTCCATTAACCCCTGATTGCCCAGAGAGGTTCTGCTTAGAGGAGGGGCTGTTATATCGTGAAGCCCTTAGCACACCTTATAAAGGGGGAGGAGGAAACCGCAGACAACTAGTGGTTCCTCACATGTACAGAGAAGAAATCATAAAACAAGCCCATAATAGTATTTTTGGGGCACATATGGGGATAACTCGGACCAAACGAAGAGTGGCACAAAATTTCTATTGGCCAGGAATGGGGAAGCAAATTAGAATGTATTGCCAAGCCTGTGACATTTGCCAGAGGTTAGGACTCGACTTGGCACAACCCTTGCCTAGAGCAACCAAAAAGGGGAATGAAATGCAACTAGCCTGGGAGGAACCATCCCAAA
Organism: Lacerta agilis; assembly: GCF_009819535.1. Taxonomy (NCBI): domain Eukaryota; kingdom Metazoa; phylum Chordata; class Lepidosauria; order Squamata; family Lacertidae; genus Lacerta; species Lacerta agilis. The sequence continues at coordinate 92,380,894 of NC_046314.1, read as the reverse complement.
TCGTGTCCAAAATAAATAATGTAAACTACCTTATCCAGCAGGGGGATGAGGGGCGCAAGGTAGTTCACGTAAACATGATTAAGCCTTACCAGAAAACTGAAAGCTGGGCTCCCTGTGCTATCCGAGAGGACCCAGAAGAAGCAGAAATACCATGCTGGGAGGGGAGAGGGGAGCAAGAATGTAATATACAAGAAGTTAAGCTAGCCCCTACCTTAACCCATTCACAGCAGGAAGAAATGAGAAACAACCTACAAAAATTTAAAACGATTTTCAGTAATACTCCAAGACTAGCAAAAGGGGTAGTCCATCACACTGACACCGGGATTGCAAAGTCTTGTGATTTCATATTTGTTATGCCGTATGATGAACAGAGTCAGATGTGGTCGCAATGCAAAGCCAGAGCCGATGCTCCATATAACCACACCATAATGGAATATGAAAAATACATTCACATGGGCATTAATCCAAAGAAGATTGTGATGGGTGTTCCATGGTATGGCTATGATTATACCTGTCTAGGTTCAATTAAGGCCCATGTTTGTTCAATTGCAAAAGTTCCTTTCCAAGGGGCTCTATGCAGTGACATGGCAGGATGTCAGCGTCCATATAAAGTAAACATGGATCTAGTAAACAGTCTCATTTCCGGGATCCTGTGGGATGAGGAACAGGAAGCCCCATATTTAGAATGCAAGGTCTTTATATTTGACATTGGAAAGCTTATGACTGGTCACATATTACCATAGTGACGATTGTTGGAAAATACAACCCAGAGCTTATGGGTTATGTCCCTTCAAGAGGAGTCAGAGTTGTTTTAAAAAGTGACCTATCTGTGAGATCAGTTAGAACAACTATTCAAAGTTATGATAAACCATTCATCAGTTGGAAATATAGAAAGGAAAACATACTGAAAGCTATAGTTGCCAGGGTGTCCCATCAACTTTCTATGAAAGTGAAAGTGTTTCCTACACTAGAGATTGTGTGGTGGGAAGTTGGGTACCCTGCTGCTCATGCAACACAAATGAATGCCCAAAATGAACGTGGTTACACAGCATTAACATGGCCACCACGTCAAAGACATAAAAAAGTAGTCTTCAAATTGCTTGAAGTGGGAACTGATAATTCAACACAGACCAAAGATGAACTGACAGCAAGGGAGATTGCTAAGAGCAATAAGCAATTGGAGCTTTTTAATCTACTTTCATTAAGTAAACCTGTGTGTCCAAAAAGCTTCAGCAAGCTGATTAAAAAAGCAGCTTTCCACAAACTTCTGAAAGCAGTTCCCAATGAATTCAGAAGCCAGATAACCAGTTCTTATGCTGCTTTTGAGGACTTGGAGACGTTTGCACAAGGCATCGAGCTTCAACACTTAACAGAGATCCTGAAGGAGAGAGAGGGTGATCCAAGAGAGCTTTTGACCCTGAGAAACAAAGACTCTACACAGATTGGAATCCACAATCGTTACAGACGCATCGACTGCAGGGATCGGGGTGGGACTGTGTCATATGGCGGAGGAAGACAACTCGCATCCCATCACACTTCTTGTGGCGGTTAAGGACAATAAGGAGCGTGAAAGGATCCTGGACATCGTTGCAGATGCCTTATCACGAAGACCCGAAGGCAAAGATTAAAATGGACAGTTACAAATTTTCTTGCAGTTAACTAAAGGTTTAATATTGCATGATCTATTGTATATAATGTGGGGGAAAAAAACAATTATTCAGCCAGCATAAGATGAGGAGTTAAGGTTAGTAAACTTAGAAAATGTTTGTTTGAATTAAGGTGTCACGCAGTTTGATCAGGAGTATAACTCTGTGCAGTTATCCCTCCTGAATCAAACTTATTTAAGGGGGGAGGTATGTGGCGTTTGCCTTTCTAGGGAATACACAGGAGAAGGAGTAAGTAAGGGGTTAAGTGGCTGGCCCTAGGCTAACCAATAAACAGAGGGGGGAGGAGCTAGGGGCAGCTGAAGGAGTCAGTTAGAGTTAGAGAGCGGAGAGTTAGAGGGGAGTTGTTGAAGAGCAGTTGATCGAGAGAGTTGGTTGGTGGGTGGTTGTTGATTGTGAGGGTTGGTGGTGAGGTAGAGTGGTGAGCGTAGGCAGGGTTGTAACCATTATCTTAAGTTGTTGAAGTTTTTAAATAAACACTTATTATTTTGTTTAAAATTGCACCCTGACTGTGAAAGTTATTACCAGGGAGGGGATCCTGGTTGGTGGCAGCGAAGCGCGTGGTGGCACAGGGATCAATAGTCCGTCAAACGACCGGGGACCCTGTGTGATCGCCACAATCACCTATGCCAAATCTGAGGAACTGCCATAAAATAATTGTTCCACATTGGTCAGGAATAGATCTTTTAGCATGGCAACACAATGATACTCCTTTGCCTACTGACATCAGGCAGGACCTTCACTGTACTCTTTTCACTGCCTGCTAAAAACAGGTTTCTTTAGGCAAGCCTACCCAGACATGTAAAAACTGACATGTATTTGAATATGTAACTCTGGTTTCACTGATGACTTTAATTATATTTTGATTATAAAAAAAACAACCTTTGATTGCTATGGATAACTTTAATGTCATTTTTGGTAAACTGCTTAGAGGTTTTATTTACAGTAATAAAGTGGTATACAAATTTAGATAAATGAAAAATAAACTTAGTGACATTAGCATTCAAGAATCCTGATGTTTTCCTCTTCCAACCAGCTTCAGAGAAGATAAAAATGCCTCAGCTTCCCCTTCTTCCCCCACATTATCCTATGGTTTGCCACAGTAGCAATTCTGTGCAGTTAGGAGAAGAATAGAGGACAAGTCTATGCTTGCTGAAACTGGGATGGGAGAGGATTGCAAGGCACTAGTGCCTCCCTATCTGCAAACCTGGCAATGGTGTGACATTTTGAGATGGAAATACTGTATATGATAAAAGCAGATGTTGAAGCAGGTGGAGTAGCATTTTGCTGTCCAGTTAATATCTCTTGCAAAAGACAGTAGAATAACAGAAGGGTCATCTAGTCCAACCTCCAGCCAATACAGGAACGCCATACCACAGAATATGATCTTCCCTTAATACTCAGACTTACCATTTAAATTTTGCCCAATTCGCCATTCACCATCAGCAGAGGGGTCCGCAATTAACCCAGTAAGAATTCTGGAGTCAAAAGCTGTGTTGTCATCTTCCAAGCCATTTATAAAGAAATTGATTCTGCTGTGGTGAACCTATAAAATTACACGTGGAAGGAAAAGCCTTTTTTATTATTTTTAAAAAATGGGGGGGGGGGACTCAGTCTAATCTCATCTGTTATTTACTGCCTTGTGTGGAATACAGCGTGCCATTGTTTCAGTTAAATCACCGGAAAACCACCTTATACATTGTAAGGACGCTTAGGGGTTGCTCATGAGTAACAGTCCAAGGCAAAGAACTTCTAAAAACTAAATTCTTTATTGTGCAAGCTATATACAGCAAAGCAAAGTTTCAAACGTCCTTTCCCGTATTCATCAGTGTCCAGGAATGAACTCTTTCGGTTTCCCTTCCAACAGAGCAGCTTGGGAAACCTGAAGCCCCTCCTTCTCCCCCTCTTTGACCCACCACGTAGCGTGAGAATCTGACCTCTATCTCTGTTTTCCCTGTGCTGTTTCGGCTCTCCGACTCTTTCTAAGCCTTTGCATTGCCTTTCTGTCTCCCCCTCTCCTTCCCCTCCTTCCCCGCCTGAGGAATGTGTGGTATGCAAGCTCCCACTGGGGGAGGAGGAGTAGTAGCTCATAAACAGCGGACGTGGGTCTCTGTATTCTAAAAACTCCTGCGATCCCGGCTGCAGTGGAAGGGAGGGGGCTTTCCTGACATCCATTTTATAACCAATCCCTGTTAGAGAAGATACAACTACTGAAAAGGGAAAGTTCTTCAATGGGTAAATTAAACATGAACCAGGGTAACATTTATCCTATAACAAGATAACATTTAGTATCTTCTTTGTCCCATGTGCATCACCAAATAACACTGATATAATTGAACACCAACGTTATATAGCCATGTGTAGATACTAATCTGAATTATTACTGTCAGTATTCTGATGATAACAAATAAATTGTAGGCAAGCATAGTTAATTATACTGGTATGTCATTGATTGATAACTTCTCTTTCGTCATGCATCTGCGTGCTAACCAGATGCAGAGATGGAAACTTCCTGCTTCCTAGATTCCAAGATGGCAATAAGTAATGCAGGATAATTCTTCTTCCATTTTTTTTGTCAGGAGGTATTTGAGTAGATTGGAAGTCATTGCTCTTAAGAGTCCATATCTGTTCAATCTTCTAGCTTTAAGAAGGAAGGGTGTTGAAGAAGAAGAAGAAGAGGAGGAGGAGGAGTAGTTTGGATTTGATATCCTGCTTTATCACTACCCGAAGGAGTCTCAAAGCAGCTAACATTCTCCTTCCCCTTCCTCCCCCACAACACACACTGTGAGGTGTGTGGGGCTGAGAGACTTCAAAGAAGTGTGACTAGGCCAAGGTCACCCAGCAGCTGCATGTGGAGGAGCGGAGACACGAACCCGGTTCACCAGATTACAAGTCTACCGTAACTACTACACCACACTGGCTCATGGATCAACTCTTTAGATTTTCTTAAATGTCTACAATCATGAAAGACAGCAAAAGACACTGAATGGTGTCAAAGGACTGTTCACCACCAAAAGCCCCTTCTAAGACCAGGAGAAAAACATATGGAGGTACTTACTCATAGTATCGTAGAGTTGGAAGGAACCCCAAGGGTCATCTAGTCCAACCCCCTGCAATGCAGGAATCTCAGCTAAAGCATCCATGACAGATGGCCACCCAGCCTCTGCTTAAAAACCTCCAAGGAAGGACAGTCCACAACCTCCATCTACAGCTGTTCTTCTTTTCCACCATGTGTCAAGACTGTGCATGCAATGTAGTGATGATAATCAAAGTGTTCACAAACATTTCGTAATATTATCAAATGTTTAAAATGCTTCTCAAGCATTTATATTGCTGCAAGATATTACTCCTATAAGAGTAAATGAATATAATCATTCCCTACATTTGTTGCATCATATACCTTAGAAAAAAACCACACCTTTAATTTCACTTCTTTTTTTTAGCAGATGGTGACAATTTAAATTTATTGCCCAAGGTCCCAGGGTGGGTTACAAGATTACAAACAGGTTAAAAAATTTAGTTACAAAAAAAAAATGCACTTACAAAACATGAGGTGGGGGCTGAAAATATTCATCTCAGGTGTCAAAGCCAGGGTAGGGTGGTATATCTTCAGCATTCACCAAAAGCTATATAATGAAGTTGACAGACACACCTCATGGGAAAGGGAGTTTCATAACTTAGGGGTTGCCACAGAGAACCGCTGCTGCCCTGAGTTTTTGTGTGCAGTGGAACTACCAAAAGGGTCCACTCTGCTGGTCAAGAGGGGTGTGTGTGTGTGTGTGTGTGTGTGTGTGTGTGTGTGTGTGTGTGTGTTTAAGTTCTCTCCCTCCCTCCCTTAACCTAAGGCCACATGCCAATGATGGGTAGTAGGGCAAAAAGTAAGTGTGGCCACCCCACACAGACACATGCACAGGATGCATAGAGGCATACACACATCCCTCGTCAGCTGATCTGTGCAGATCAGCTGAGGGGAGAATTTATTGTTTCCTCCTCACCCATCAGACTGATCATCTAATGAGCAAGGAGAGGGTGATTTTCAATCCTACCATGCTGCAGGAAGGAGGAGGCAGCAGCAGTAATAGCATGTGGTTTGTCTGTTTTCTTTTATCTCATTTATTGCCGCCATAGAAATTTGTGGGGTTTGGGGGAGTCATTGAGGTGGGCAGATCAGACCTGCAGACAAGCAAGTGGTGTAGGCATGAAGCTGACCTGCAACCGAGACACAGAACATAAACAAGAACAAAAAGAAAACACTTATCATATGGCATAATATATTATTAAAGATCAAAAGATATTGTAGCAAAAGCTTACCGCCTATTGCGCCCTCATTTGTACTTATTTCTTCACAGGGGGACCGAGGCTTGGCAAGAGTGGCTTGGCAAAGGGAACGTAGTCATTTAATGGCATTGGTCAGATTTGAACCAGTGGCACAGTCCTGATTCATAATTCAGTTCCTTAAATACTTAGCTATACTAGCTTTCTGAGTGGAATATCGGCAGCACCATTCCAATAACCACTGTTTTATCAGGCTTCTTTGTACATACGCAGCCATGAAAATGTGGTGTTTGTGAGCTGCTTCAGAATATTGGTTTGCACCTCTCTGGAAGTTCTGGGATGCATATTGTTCCCTCACATGGGACACACCAGTCATGATGGTGCATATAATGTGAAATCCAGTGAAATGGGTGGAGTATAAGTAATAAAATATATTATTATTATTATTATTATTTATTAATTTTTTTATTCCTACCCATTCTGTCTTTTCTGTTTAAAATACCTTCTGCTTTTAAGAGTAGATATTAGCATGGATTGCGTTTATAGCTCACAGTTCTCTCTGCATCACACTAAGAGCATTGCAACTAATATGTCCAGTTCTTAGTCAAGAATCTGAACGGACTGCCAATCTATAACTGGGGCATGGTGAATTGAAATAGTTGCCAACAATCCCTCAATGGTGCATTCAGATGAAACATTTAAGTTGAAGTAATTGGCTTTTAGCCATGTTTTACCCAAGAGGGTACATATGATGCTGTAATACTACTGGGAGGAAGTCATGGGGTAAAAGCCGTATTAGCCCTGAATAGCTGCTTAATCCAGCACAGCGTGTCAATCTCCTCTAAAGGTAGTTATGAGTTATGAAACAGGGTGAAATCTTATAACCAAATTCTTGGTCTGATGTTGGAATTTAAGATTTCTTTAAAAGCAGGAAAAGATGAGGATGGGGGAAAAACTGCAGTAATATTTATTACCTTGTGGCCAGATCTTTCCATTTTTATTAAGTGCATCAGGTACTCTCAAAAATCATTCTGGCAATTCAATGACTCACTCATGGACTATGAACAAATGTATCCCAATGAAGAGAGGGCCTCTTTTTTAAGATAGAAAAAAATCATTTACTAATATGTTTAGTCCAGAGCTTTCCAATTGCTGTTGGAAAATGTAGATGATGGCACAGGTAATTCAAGGGACATCACCACTCTTCAAAATCAACAGACATGCGACTGAAACAACTGCCTATTGCTTCTCTGTTTACCGATCCTCTTGTACTCTGGAAAGCCCCATGCACGCTGGTGGCGATACACACACACTCACACACCACAAGGGTTACTCATATGCAGAGCATCTTGCTGCACTCATAGCCAATGCAGATGCACATCTGAACATACATTCCCGTAAACATTATGAAGCTCACCCAGGTCCCTCAGAACTACTAACTGGACGTATCTTTTGATGTGCATGAAGAAAACCTTCCCCATCCAGGTGCCAACAACTGCCAAGCGTAACTTCAGCTTTGATGAATTACTTGTTCATGTTTTAATAAGCCTTGAAAAATATTTCTGTATGAAAGTTGTTAGCTTTTACCAGTGAACAGCTTGTTTCAAAGAAGAGGTTGGAGAGCCTGGGGTTTTTAAAGCTTTTGTTGTTGCTGCTGCTGTTGTTGTTCTTGCTGCTGCTACTGTTCTTGCTGCCAGTTTGTGAAAACCTATTTTCATTTTGCATAAACAGGTACTCATGAGTTTAAAGGGATGACTGCTGAATCGTCTCTCCAAATAGATGCTGAGAGAAGCTAGAGTGCTTTAGTCTGCCTTGATATCCACTCTAATCAAATCAAATGGGACTGGAATAATTGCATCCTAGAAACAATGAGTGTATAAGGACAAACAAAAGGCTTATGAAAAGCCAGAATAATTTGGTGCAGAAGCTAGGCCCTGAAAAATTCATTTGGAAAATCAGAACATGAGCATTCAAAATCCCATTCCACTGTCAATAAAGCTACATACATTTCTGACCAATATAAACAGCCACAGTTATCTAGAAATCTAAGCCTGAATGGTTATCATTAGTGCTTCAGGCACCACAGCCGCATTACTATTTTAACTAAGAAAATGTGAAATGAATAGAAAATTGATTTTTATGGAGACAAATTCTCCTTCCTTAAATAAAAATAAATAAAAACAGATGCTGGGGTTTATTATTTTTATTTCCAGAAGCAGTCAATATTGTCCAAATTTGAGATGTATGGGATCATTGCCCTTCCGCTGAAGAAGAATCTGAAGGGTATTATCATAATGGCTAGGCAGTGCAATTTGGTTGAAGAAAGTTCTCACATATGGGAATTTTCCTACTCACAGAACATCACTCTCATTTGGAGTTACCGTAGCTTTTATCTACTGATACAACAATGCGTAATGAACATGTGAATATTTTTTTATTTCATTTTAATACAAAGTCTATATATGGGAGGGGAGAATAGAGGGGGGTGGCGGGATGTGAGACTGTGTGGCTTGCAATGATTTTCTTTTTTCCCATCACACATTTTTTTTACAGCCTGTTACTGTCCTTTTGGTGTTTGACTGTTATCATTATAAAAGATACAGCCTTTTCTGCTTTGTTATTTGTAGCATTATCTCATGTTTTACAACATCTTTGCACACACAGGCAACATGAAATATAACTAGTGAAAAGTTCTTAGTGGTATTAATGCATAAAAAAGAATGTGGTTCCATCTCCACTGTCTTTACCCAGCCAAAAGCTGATGAACAGCCAATTTTCCTTTATCACATTAGCACAGCCATGAGGGAAACGCATTTGTTCTAGTCAGCTACACTAAAGATACTATTACCAATCTAACATATACATGTTTTATATCAGCAGTATTCTCGGAGTATGAGAGAGCCAACAATATATTAACACTAGCATGACAGTTTATTTAAGAAAAGAAAATTGTCTCTGTAGAGGGACAGAAGTTAGAAATGTATGGCTAAAGCTCAGTGTCACTGGCCTAATAAAGGTAATAATTCTTCTGCTTGCTTTATAGCAGGTAACAGTCCGGTGACAGTTCTGTCATATCATTCAAATAAAAATGTTGTCTTTTACAAGTTTAAGTGCACCTTTATTTTTAAGTCAGAAATGAAATGCATCTTATACCTTCTTTTCGTGGTAGGAACGTTTGTTCCTCTGGCTGAGGATTAGCTTGCTTGCCTCTGTTAAAAATGTGCTTATTACAATAATTCAGGATAATATTCTGCTGTGGCTCCTATATTTATCATTTGATTCTTAGTACATGACTGGGAGGCACCCTTCTCTACAATGTGGTCTAAGTTGAACATATGAAAATATTGATGGGGTTAAAGGAGAAGGAGAAGCGTCAGAATTGGCCCAAAACATCAGACAATTGTGTATTTCAAAATTTGTGATTATTAATAGTGGATTTTCTTTCCTCACCTTTTGCTGTTAGATCAGTCAATTTACCCTTTCTATGTCAAAGTAACTAACAATTTAGAAATTAAGCCATGCCACATTACATACAAATACATCTCTCCACCAGTAATACTGGGGAACCATTCTCAAGTCTTTCTTCCCAGAATCAATGACATGGAGGAGGTAACTATGGCTGATAAGAGTTCAACAACAGCTAGAGTTCCACCAATTTCCTTCCCTGGTCTAAGAGGATAGAAGTGATCAGCTAATATTAGGGGAGAACCAATGGAAATGCCTTTTGTGAACATTATCCCTGAAGGATCTAGACTCCTTCAGCAATTTTATGATATTTGAAAGTATGCACATTCAGGAAGCTTTCATTTCATTCCAAATTGGCTTTGTCTGTCCTCAGTGACACCAGAACATAACTATTTCTTATTGGCTATGTAACATTGTGAATTTATTGCACTCACTATGGTTGTATTCAGACAGCACTTCATTCTGTTTTCCTGGCATATCCTTACCTGATAATTTTCATATTTTATGTGACCTTTTATGCCATGTGAAAGCCACTTCTGGAAATCTTGCGGTAGTTTAACACTAATTCTTGTGTCAATCACTTCCAAAAAAAAATCTGTTTGCAACCCCATTAACCCCCCCCCCCCATGGGAGTTTTGCACTGTGATTTTCCTGCCATTTCTGTGGGTCACACAACGTGACAAATTTGGGGATAGTATTCCAGCATACAGTTCTTTCCTCCTATTTCCATGGGTAAATCATGGGGGGAAAGAAGCTTGCATGTGCAGAAATGGAGGCAACATCCCCAAATATATCTGCTGTAGAGTCACACCACAGCCACTGGTATGAATGGCATTTAGTAAGATGTGGTGGTATATTGATCAACAAGCCAAAGTTCCATGACACAACAGATATTCAGTTTGAAATGAATGTTAGAAACTGGAAAAGAAGCACTAGCCTTATAACCAGGAAAACGAATGCCATAATTCCCATGTCTGAATGCACCCTTTTGAGATTCCAGTGTAATTACTGGTACAATTGATTCAGAAATCATTGCCTTTCCTCTCCTTTGACTTCCTTTTCCAGCACCGACATTACATAGCCAACACTGATTAGCACAATGCTTAGCATAATCCTGCTTCACTACATGTAGGCATTAATTGGCTGGCATTGCCCATGTGACTAATCGTGGAAGAAGAAGACGCAGTAACAGGAAGGGGGGGGGGGAAAGCCCCCAAAACAGCAGCAGCAGATACTCCAAACAATGGCAGCAAATAGGATATTGAATAGTTGGATATTTTCACAATTCAAGTGTGTTGAGAATTATTTCTTCCCCCTCCCATCAGAAAGCACTACTTTTGACCCAACTGAAATAGGAGAACATTTGCTGAAACCAAGATTAATACCTCCTTGTTTTAATATCCACTAAGGGATACTTACCATAGTACAGCTTCCACAAAGAGGCCCCTTCAAGTCGTTCTACGTGGTAGATGATACCATGTGATGTATGTGTGCATATCTCACAGAATATGGAAGAATTTCCTTCATACTTGCACAAACACGCACAAGGGAAAGATTTGTGTGGGTGTGTAGATATGTCTCCATCTACGCAATGAGCATCTCTACACAAAGGAGTTGGCCATTTAGATTGTTCTTTTGTGGTATTTTGAAACAACCCAGCTTCACTTTGCGTCCCCAGCAAGTTAATAGACAGAAAGGCTGGGTTGTTGTTGTTTTTTTGCTGCAATTCTTGTACAGTACTTGTTAAGTGACCAAATTAATGCTGGGCTCTTACATAATATCCAGTTTAAATTGGTTAGTTATATAGTGGTGGCAGAGCAGACACGGAGGCTGACCTTCAATTCACCAACCTTAGATTATAAGGAAAAAAATAGCACAGTGTTCTACAATCAAGTAAACTGAAGTTCTATCAACTCCATTCATTGAGTTATCATAACAGGTATTCTCTACATATGAGCTGTTATGCAACTTAACTTAGACTGTTATTAGGTTAATATATGCATATATCTTCTTCCATCCTCTTCACTACCCCACCTTTCCTCAATCCCAATACTGGTGCATATCAAGTTCCTTCTGAATAAACTCACTCTACAGGAATAGACACTACATTAATTCCAAGGTGAGAAAACAGATTAAGGTTATGACCAAAATGACAGGTCTATAGCTTCCTTGAATGGCTTAATAGAGACAACAAATCAACAGTAGTTACCGATGACAACAGATACAAGAAAATACAACAGATAGTAGAGGTGATAAAAGAAGAAATTAGTGATACCTTTCTATGAAGAAATCAAGAAACTCAAGGATAAAATGAATTATCCCTTCGGGTTCTCTAAACATTCTTGTTTTGACTGCACATTTATTAGTTAGAACCAATTCTGTGCTTTAGATTCAGCGCTTTAAAAAAAAACCCCAATTCATATAAAAATATATGTTATCCTGCTGATGCCAAGCTACTAGGTTACACATGAAAATCAAAGCTAATTTAAAAACATAAGAAGAGCACTGCTAGATTGGACCAAAGGCCTATCTAATCCAGAATCCTGTTCACACAGTGGTCAACCAAATGGTTATGGGAAACCTGGAAGTAGGACCTAAATCATTTCAGAAAGCATACAGGTCAAGACTTTGTACATCTATCAAGAGATCAGGAATTCTGTAACTGGGCCAGCATATTTCTTTCCCAATATGCTGTTCTTTGATGTATGGAAGGCACCAACAAGAGGGTGACCACTGCACTTGTGGTGGAGCATGAGGTGGGAGATTTTAGAAATGAGAACCAAGCCATTTGTAGTGAAGGAAGAGAAGGTGGGATAAGTTTACCTGTCTTTCTGTACCTGTCCACAAGATACCACCCAATATGCTATCAGAAATTCTCCACAAATATAGCAATCAGTTGAACTTCCACCATCACTCTAACTTGAAAACAAAATCATGGTGGTAGAATTTTACTTGTCACTGCATGCTCCTCTCCAGTTATGCCCCTATCCAAAGTAAGCATGGCACAAGCAACTTCTGCAGCTTCTGTTATATGAATGATGGACCCCATCTTTAATCTAGAAACAATGGGTGGCCTCCCTTCTAGAGTTATTTAAGGGTAAATACTATGGGTGCAACCCTGCCATCAGTTACACAGGAATAGTTCTATCTGATGCCCAAGGGCATGAATAATTTCTTCTATTGTACAACTGCAACCCAAATACACATTAGTTATTTTTTTTAATGTGTGTGAAGTGTATGGCCGTGAAAGCCACTGAATCAAGAATAAAGTCATGGAGAAAGCAAAGTGAGGGGCATATTAGCTACCTTGAGAACAGGAGGCTTACCAAAAGGAAAGGGGTCAAAGTGTTGTGCATACGCTACCCTATGATCTGTGCTTCCTGGATGCCTTGCTTTAGAAGTGCATTAAATGGTTAATTATATGGAACGATAGGAACTCAATGGTTATGGGTCAGTGGACTGTGTAGGGGTTAATAAGGCACTGGTCACAGGTAAAAATGAGTTTGCTGTTCTCGTAATCTCTCATTCCAGTATCATAAATAGTAATGGTTTTCTCCTGGTGAGAGTAGCAGAGTGTTTTGTTGTTGTTATTTTTTAACAGGACTCATGTGAGTGCTTGTAGAGGGGAATCTCCTGTATACTTTCTTGCTTGCTTTTGAGGATTCTTTATTCTGCTTTCTACTATAATGCAATTTATTAAAGTGAAATTCTTCCTGGTCTTTAACTAGAATAGCTGTTTAGTTTAATGCCTTTTAATATTGGCTGTTAGATGTTTTTAGAGGAGGCTTGAAACAGGCTGGGCAGAGTAATGGGCATTCCAATTAAAGGTGAGGGAGATGTGGCCTTGTGGAGAGAACAGAGAAGATCAAGTGCAGTAGGGCAACAGCATTGAAAGTTACCCTCCTTTTAGCTCTTCTCTGACGCTATGACTAGTATTTTGTAATGTCAATAAAATTGTTAATAGAGTAACAATCACCCAGGACTTGAACTTGGATGAAGGTGCCAACTTGATATACTTCAGTGAAATCTGACTGGGTGAAGCAGGGAAACCCCTGAGTTTCAAACCCAGTTGAGTGTTATGTCTCCAGGAACTGTTGAGGGTTTGGTGAGTTCTGGTGGTCAAGGATTCAGCCTCAATCATCAGCTCTCAATAAGGAAAATTACACATACAAAATTGTTGCACCCTGTGGTAGGAGCCTGGAAAGCAAGGCATCAATTCTGCAAGTACACCAAGCAACCGGCTGGGAGGTGGAAGTGGCCTTGGAATTAGTAGTGCAGCATCCCAGAACGGATGGTCTCCATATTCCACATACTGCATGGGCTAATGGCGCCCTGTCGGTGGGGGAACACAACTGCTACTCCCTTATCATGGACAGATTATTATTACCTTATGAGAAAGCATAAAGTTGTGATTTCAGGTTTCTGCAGGGCTGGTGAACCAATAATCTACCCTTGAAGACTGGTGAATCCCAAGGCTTTCCAAATTGCTGCTAGGAATGCCCACACCATTCCTATTCAGAGGTTCTTGAAGCCGTGTTGTTTCAAGTTAATAAATAAATCAAAGACTGCCTGATGATTATTCAGATTCTGGATTAAGAAACAAATCAGTCAATATAAACAAACTCGGCTCCATGATGGACTGGTTGAGGGTGAATGACTGAAGCACAATGCATAAAAGAAGTTGATTATAGGGCGGATCCTGCAATTGGTGAGCTGTGTGGGGATTATGAACTCTGGTCTCCCTGGTCCTAGTTCAACACTCTAACCACTACACCACACTAGACTTAGCACAGATATGTGGGATTTGTGCCACCCCAAGGGCACCGAAGTATAACTCGCATCATCCCTGACCATTGGTCATGCTGGCTATTGAAGATGGGAGATGGAGTTCAATAACAACTGGTTCCTCACCCCAGATGTAGTATAGGCATGCTCAGCATTTCCCATATTTCTTGTTTCAGCAACTCTATCCCTATGCTGAATCTCCCCCCCCCAAAAAAAGCTTTTAAAAAGTGGGACGAGGTAAAGATTAGAGTTCATTAATCTAGTGTCTGACAAGCCTTTTAAAAGTCAAGTGAGTCTGATGCACACATCTTGCTCCTATTGCATTCCCTCTACCCCCCAATTTGGTGTTGCCTTTGAATGCCATGGCAGTGATTGCTAGAATGGCAGCTTCTATCCTGGTACCGTGCCCAGCCTCTTATAGTCTATGTGGCACACCCGTCTGTATTAACCTTTGTACTGTATTTGCGCAATCTACTGTATATCATTATCCTCTTGTGAGGCACACCGTGAGGGTGGGGTGGAGAGAATATTTTTAATCATTTGCTGTTTGCATTTTAATATTTGATTCGGAATGAAAATTGAGAGAACACAGAGGGTTCTTGGCAGATCTAAAGATTGGCAAGAGATAATGAATTTATATAGCAAACACATGAGAACAAGAAACACGTCACTTTAACATGAAAGGGCTTCTCTGCATATGTCACGAGGAATTTGTCTGGGGCCTCGTTCTTGAGAAGACAAAAAAAATGCAAATGCCATGTTAACACAGCAGAAATCAAAGGATGACGTCCTGGAGGACAAGCCAGCTCAGATAATTTATCTGCATAATGTCTGACAGACCAATGGTAACATCTAAGCTGGGTAGCAAAACTTCCTGATGTTGCTGCCAACTATGGTGCTGTTTTAGCTGAAAAACTGTCTTCTGTAAACCCTGATCTTTATGCATCCACGAAGGAACTAAAAATGGAATCAATAAAATTACTATAGGTGGTATTGAACTAAGTTTTACTCAGAGCAAAAGGTAAAGGGACCCCTGAGCATTAGGTACAGTCATGGCCGACTCTGGGGTTGTGGCACTCATCTCGCTTTACTAACCGAGGGAGCCGGCGTACAGCTTCCGGGTCATGTGGCCAGCATGACTAAGGCGCTTCTGGCGAACCAGAGCAGTGCACGGAAACGCTGTTTACCTTCCCACCAGAGCGGTACCTATTTATCTACTTGCACTTTGACGTGCTTTCAAACTGCTAGGTTGGCAGGAGCAGGGACCGAGCAACGGGAGCTCACCCCATCGCAGGGATTTGAACCGCCAACCTTCTGATCGACAAGTCTTAGGCTCTGTGGTTTAACCCACAGTGCCATTCAGAGTTAACCCACTGAAATTCAAAAAAGGGTTGTAACTCCAAACTTCTCTTCTAGGGGGCGTGTGTGTGCTCTCTGCACATCTCAGCAATAGAGCAGAAAGCTGGGCTTGGCGGAGGAAGCCTTCAGCTGTACCATGACTGGTAGTGCCTGAGCAAGAGGGCCGGCGCTGACTGAGAGGGGGGTTGTGCTGCCGGCCGGGGTGCTGTCATCTGTGTGACAACTATGTCTGCACCCTATTGTGTGGGTCAAGATAGCTGAAAATTCTCCTCCAATCCGAGCAAGAACAAAAATATGTTTCCCTGCCATTTCAGATAAGCTGATTCCACTGCTGCTCTGCTGTTCTGTTACTCTTTCCCATTGTTAAAAATGGAGTCACTGTGAAACTACTCTTAACATTTATGGGTGTATAGTTCTTATTTTTCTGAACTGATACATATAGTCTTCTTCACTCTACAAACATATGGACTGACCTGGACCCTGCTATAATCATCTGAGGCCCTTCTTTGTGTACCTCCTATGGGAGATGTCCAGAAGGTGGCAAAATGAGAATGGGCCTTTTCTGCAGTGGCTCCGCGCTTGTGGAAAGCTGTCCCCAGGGAGGCATGCCTGGCATTTTCCTTACATATCTTTAAGCACCAGGCAAAAAACATATTTCTTCTCCCAGGCCTTTGGCTAATTAAGCAATCTATGGCCTTCTAAACTATGTGTGAGGGGGTATTGTTTTTGTTTGTTATAATGGTATGTATTTTTTTTTACATTGTAAACCGCCCTATGATCCTTGGATGAATTGTGATATAGAGGTTAAATAAATAAATTGAGGCAATAAGCGGTTAATTGCTGCTATCCATGAATGTTCTCTAAGTGTCAAAAAAGTATGAAATGATTCAATCCTAGAGATCTCGTCCTGTATGGTTTGGATAATTCTATGATTGTTTACATGTTGTGAGAATTGGATTATAGTTTATACCATGGTCCTTGTTCGTCTTTCATGACTTAGTGGCTCTGGCTTGTGTTTTCTGTATCTGTTTAAATTAGTACTATTTTTAATTGGATTCCTGTGACTTGGTCTCTTTGTTTTCTGTTACAGGGGACCTTCTCCTCTGTGCTTCCCCCCTCCCCAATATGCATTCTGACCAAACGTCCAAAATCTTCCCAGCCAGCCTGCTTCCTACTACATTTTCACCTAGGAATTCCCTGGGGTTGGACTGTGATGGTGATCTTCTGCAAAGAAAGAATGTGCTGTATTCTGAACAGTAGCCTCTCTCACAACCTTTCCTAACTTTTGTTCCTTTTGTGTTTGTGGTTCCAATTTTATTACTTTCTATTGGGGGTTGAGGTGGGAAAATTCCCTCCCCCCCCCTGTCAGATAACCTTCTTGAATTTAAACTGCCTAATTGGAAAACCAAGCTTATTTTTAATATTGAAATTGGATCGGGATGGCACCGTACTTACAGATAACTGCTGGACTGACTATAACTTCCTTTCTGAATATATTAAAACGTGGGCATTCCCATGCAGTATTAGGTAGGTAAAAATAAGGCATGAAATATACATTAGGCATCAACTCTTAAGCTCTCTGTCAAGAGTACACCAAGGCTTCTAACCACAGAGTTCAACTGAAGGTAACTATCTGTCAAATGTAATCTGTGAAAGTGAATATGCTTAAGCTGGTGCTATGAATCAACCAAAATTGCTTTGGTCTTATTGACATTCAATTGCAAGAAGTTGCAGCTCATCCAGCCCAACAGACAGCCTGACAACACCAAGAGTGCTTCGGTGACAGAAAGCTTTAAATATAGATGCAACTATCATCACAATGCACATGGAACTAAACTTTATGATCCTTCATAGCATCGTCGGAAATTGGTCGGTCAGTCATCAAGTGGGCAAAGAGGCCATAAGACCTTGCCGTCATGCTCGGCCTTCTGCAAATTCCTTCAGTTAACAAATCATCACAACTCGTTATGAAGGAATACAAATATGATTGACAGCTAAAGGCCACTTGAAGTTGCCACACTCTCACCTGATTTTTATTTATTTTTTATTTTTGGCCTTACTATAGACCAGGGACTGCACGATTTGTTACCCACCAAGATGAAGGCTCACTAGTCATGCATTACAATCTGCTGGGTTCTTAACAACCTTGCTGTTTTTGCAGTCCTGCAGAAAGTAGGGTGCAAAAGCAGATTTATTGAGTTATCTAGTGGGCATTTGGCTTTGGAGAGGGTCATAGGTTATACAAATCGGGCTTGTGCTATTTGGGATCCAACTCACTTCGTTTTGCTCTGCCAAGTGTCAAAATCTGCCATAACACAACTCCAAGGCTCACCACCCATACCATCTTTTGCCCACCTAACCAGAAGTATGTTTAAGGAAGTTGCCAATAGAGAAGTACAGAGGCTAAAGAGTTGGCCTGTTTTAGTCATTACCACACTTTCCCTTTCAGAGCTCAAGATATTTACAAAAAGGGCCACTTCCACCTGCATGAACCTGTCTGTGTTCTGTAATCACCATGAGAGTCCCTTCTCCATGGCCGCTTGCTATCACAAGTGATGCAAGTAGCGACCAAGGACAGAGCAGCCTTCTCAGTTACGGCCTCAAACTATCTCCAGGGATAGGGTTAGGTTTAGGGAGATTAAGCAGAAAAGTAGATCTGAGTGCTGTACTGATGTCACAGTTCCCCAAACCTCCTGATGACTGTTCTCCATAGTTTCATATAGCTGTTAAAAAGCACTGGGGACAGAACCGTGCCTTGCTTCACCCCACAGCTAAGCTGCCAAGATGGAGACATGCTACTCTTTGGTACCAGGAATGCAGTTAGAAATGGAACACTGTAAACTGTGACTCCAATTCACAACCTATGGAGACAGTCCAGGAGGATACCATAGTCAATGGTATCAATAGCTGCTGAGAGAGCCTACAGCAGCAGTAGCATTGTACTCCTTGTCTCTCCCTTGAACAGGGTCATATGTTGGGGTGACTATGGCCGATACTATGACAAACTCAGGTCTGAAGCCAAATCGGAATAGATATTGACTCAGTTTGCTTCCTCCAATAGTGCCTGCAGCTGAGCTGCCACCTTCCTCTCAAGCACCTAACTCAAAAAGGGACTTGGCAGTAGTTGTCAAAACTTCAGGGTCCAGGGAGGGCTTTTACAATAGCAGGTGTGCTGTCATCTCCTTCATGGCATTTGGAACAACCCCCTCATGTGAAGGTGAATAAGCCAACCCCAGGCAGCCACCTACTGGAATTGCACTATCATTCTGAGCTTTAGCTCTCCTAGTATTCTCCCTACAAGCTTTAGCTAAGGGTGAAAAGAATTTTTCAACCCAATGGTCACATTTTTTCATGAGCAACTGCCAGTGTTAGGCAGGGCCAGGCAAAAGTACTTGACACAAACTGCAAAGAGTCCCGGGGGCTAGATAGAGGGGCCCCAAGGACCACATGCACACCCTGGGTTTGAGGTTCTCCTGCCTTGCTTTAGCTACTACTCGTTAGTACATATGCCACTTTTAATTCCAAAGTCCCTTATGCAGCCCCTCCAGTTTCTTTAGACACTTCCCATTTTTCTTACACAATACTGCAATTGTGCCTTCAATATCCCACCTTTTCAAAACAAAACATCCACCCATCTTAAAGTCCTTCTTCCTTGAGTATTTCTGCCCATGAGGATTGCACCTACTATTCTAGTTGAATTCCCCTTGGGTTGCATTCTTGTGAGGGTATCTGGAAACTTGTTAGTGTAGCGGGAGTTGTGACAGTGAAGCAATGGTTTGTGGGAGTGTTAAGCATCTTCTCCTTCCACTATTTCTCCTCTCCAGAACAGGTTTTCCAAAAAAGGGGGGGGACTCAGTAGGTATTATTGTAGAAATGTGCGTGTAATAACATGTAACATGTAGTTGTATACATGTGGCCTTTTGCCATATTCAAAGGGTTTGATTTAGCACTTTGCCTTATGAACAAAAATACACAGGAAGAGTTCAGTTCTCCCTACAGAATCCTTCAGCAATAACTACTAGACAATTAGAGAAGGCTGACAATTATTGGAAGAATGAAATGCTACCAGAGATTATAGATTGGCAGATGCTCATGTTAGAATATTTACAATTAGCAAAACTGACGGGATCAGTAAGAAGAATATCGAAACAAAAAACATCTAGCGAATGGATAGTATTTAAGGACTATTTAAAACTATTTAAAACTTTATTGTACAAATAATTCCATATTAGCAGAAACTGAGTGATATTTGTAAAGAAAAAGATCAAAGGAATGCACATGCAGTACAATAGAAAGAAATGACATACAATATAAATCTGTGTAAAAAAGAATGATATATCAACAGTATAATGAGAATGGTTGGAAGGATTGTACAGATGTGTACTTTTACTATGTAAATAATATCGAAAATTCTTTCTAGTAGCACCTTAGAGACCAACTGAGTTTGGTATGAGCTTTCGTGTGCATGCACACTTCTTCAGATACGTAATGTAAATAATGTTAATGTAATGTAAATGTAATGTAAATAATGTAAATGTAATGTAAATAATGTAAATAATTTCGTGTTTTTCTGTTTTCTTTGGGGGTTTTTTGGCTTTGTTAATTCTTTTCTTCATCTTTTCTTTCTTTAAATCTTTTTATTTATTTATTTATTTATTTATTTATTTTCTTACATATTACCTACCATAAGTGATATTACACAATGTCTGTATAAATATGCATTTTTAAAAAAATCAATAAAGAACAATTAAAAAGAGAGAGAGAGAGAAGTCTTGACAATTTAAGAAGCATATTACCATCTGCTTTGCATGTGTAAAAAGGTCTGGATTCAATCCCTGGCATCTTCAGGTAGAGCAGAGAAACCCTGGAGAGTCACTGCCTGCCAGTGTGGCAATACTAAACAGCTAAACAGGCCAATGATCTGACTCAATGTAATGCAGCTTATGTAACAGAGATATCAATTCACATCTCAGTCTAATTATTGGAGAGAATGTTGAAAGAGAAAGTGGTTTGCATTTGAAATCCCATTTAGGGACTCTTAACCACCACTACCAACTCTAAACCAAAATATCCCCTTTCTTTCTTTTTACTCCCCCAAACAAAGACATGCTAGGGCTAGCTTCCATTTTTCACATGCTCTGTAGTGAAACAAATGCTGCTTCAACAGTACTAGCTGCTCCACATTTATCCCATTTAAAACACCCTCGGAGTATCTAAAGGAGCCCAGCCATTTTATCAGTCTATCCACCTCATCTTTTTGCATCTTCCTTTATCACCTTAGCATGCAAAGATTTCAATGACATCTGTAAGGCCAAGGTACAGCCACTAGGTTATCTGGGAATATCTGAGTCCTGAAGCTATTCTGAGGGGCAAAAAAAGACCTGGGGAAAAAACGGTAGGGAGAGAAAGGGGAAAATAGAGACATGTCTCCTAACCCTTCCCTCTAAGGATTTGCCCACTCCTCTGCAAAGCAATGGCAGACACAGAAGACAGAAAAAGAAACCTCATCAGGGGATCAGAGTGACAGAACTGTCATAAAACAGAGGATCCAGGGAGGATAAAGGAGGATTGGTAAAGAAGAGTGAGGGGGAAAGGGAAGAGAATAGGGTCGGGAGGAGCAAGTTATCTCTTTGCCTTTCTTTCTTTTGCCTCAGGCCCATATAGGCTTTTCCTTTTTTTGACTTAACTGGGATGAATTTTAATTGCAGTTTCTCAATGCATTTCATAGGCTGTATATTTTCCACTTGTGTGGAGTGGATTTCCCATTCATCACAGGAATGCAAGCAAAAATCCCCAGAGCATTTTAGCTTTTCCTTTCAAAGTTAGCTCTGCTTTTAAAAAAAATCAATAACTTTGGGACCATTTTGGCTGTCTAATACATACTTGCACATGTATTTCAAATTTAATGCTGATAGGATTGCTTGATCCTACCTGTTCACCATATCCATACACAGATTCAGGTTGATATATACATTGTGCACAACAATATTCAGATCACACTTTCATACAGAGCTTGGCATTTTGTTTCAGAAACTGTAGGAAGGGTTACGATCACATGCTAGCTTTTGGAAATTTGCAGTTGTTGTTTTTTAAAAAGAAAACTCTCAATATGTCAACTATTCACTAGGAAATCCCTTCCCTCTTCAAATCCTTTCTTTATCCCACCAGTGATCAAAGTCCTCAACTCCCCCCCTTTCTTTTTACTTTCCTTTTTTGGCTAAATAGCAACATTCGAAATATCCCAGCTACTTTGTATTGCCCTCAACATCCACAGAAACTCTCTCTGTTGAATCCGTCAAAATGTTTATAGGAGTGTTTCAGTGTGTGGTGCATGTGTGTTTTTTAACTTCTGCTGCAAATTCAGTATCATCCTTCACCAATATTGCTACCTTCCTTCCAGCTTTATATTAGTTCTTTCCCCTCACTAAAACTCTTTCTCTATCTTGGCATTTTAAATCCCCTTTCATTTTCTTGGTTGTCTCTCTTATTCCAATAATATCTTTCTTATCCTTGAAAACATGTCACTCCAATTCAGCAGTCTTATTACATATGCTCCTAGCATTTGTCTAAAAGATATTTTAGCTTTTCTCTTTGCCCTCCTTTACTTTTCTTTCTCACTATCTCCTACAATGTTAATCCCTTCTCAACGGGAAATGGTTTTCCTGCAATCCAAGACTTTCCTTTTGTGCGCAGTGACACTAGTTCAACCTGAATCCCTCAAAGAACCATGTAAATTAAAAGAAAGGAAGGAACCAATGATGGGACTCTGGTGAGCACCTGAAGCAATTAACTTGATGTTGAAGAACTAGCTTTGTATTAATACAAATTTAACCTCACACAGTGTGATCAGAAAGAAACCAGAATGTGGTCTGCCTGTGAAGGTGCCTCAGCTACTCCAGATAATCTAAGAGGTTCCTTCTGATCACCTTGCAAAAGCCTTTAATGCCCACCTGTACCATGCAGGAGGATATTTCAAATGTAACAAATCAAGTACACCATTAATTGCCTGGGCAAGAGCAAACTTAGGACTCCAAAACTCCACTCCAAAGAGTTCACTGCTGCTGATGCTACTAAAAGATGCAATTTAACATTTAGCTCCAACCATAAGCTAGCTGCTGTACAAACATATGAAAGGCAGTTGCTGCCTTATTAAAGTGCCTGACAAAATAAAGATAAAAAGAGGGAAATACAAGCTTTATATAGCATTATTACAAGTCTGGTGTATTTTGGAGGAAATTCTTTATTGGGGAGGGGAGGCATATTTTAGCAGCAATTTTAATCAAATACATAGGGCACTGTAGTCACTCCTGTTGCACAGCCATGCCCCACATATTCACTATGAATTGCTGCTAAAGCAAGTCCCTGAGGAATGATTTGTTCCAAAACACATTGAGTCTGGAATAAACCTTAATTCAAGTGCCTGGAGTTGTGTTTTTCTTCTTCTTTTGCTGGCTAGTAGCACTTCCCTGGTTCTGCGGTGGGTTTTCTTCACAGTGACAGTGTTTACAAGCCAACTACAGTAATTTAGTAAAAACCCATGCAGAGAGGAACAAAGACACCAGAACTCAAGCATCTAATGAAACTGAGTGTTGGAAGATTCAGGAGAGACAAAAAGAAAATACTTCTTCACACAGCACATAGTTAAGCTATGGAATTTGCTCCAACAAGTGTTAGTGATGGCCACCAACCTGGATAACTTCAAAAGAGGATTAGACAAATTTGTGGTACCTCCACTAACCTGATGGCTATGTTCTACCTCCACTGTCAGAGACAGCATACTGCTGGAAACCACAGGACGGGACAGTGCTCTTGTGCTTGGGTCCTGCTTGCAGACTTCCCATAGGCATCTGGTTGGCCAGTGTGAGAAGAGGATACTGGACTAAATGGACACTGGCCTGATCCATCAAGGATGTTGTGGTGTTCTTAAGAGATAGATCAAACCAACACAACAACTTATATTAATATTAAAGGATCTGGAACACTTAGACTTAACTTAGGACTCAGCTACATGGGCAAAGAAAAAGTGCTTTCCATATGTGTGGTTTATGCATTCTAACACCAGATGGCACTGTGGAGTTCCGTTTTTGCTAACCCGATTTCTCATACAAAGTTTACAACGCATTTAACTGAAATGCTTCTTTGATGTGTCTAGATCCAGCCTCAGACTCCAAGTTCCACTGGATGACAAGCAGAGAACCTCTCTCTATGATTCTGATTCAGATTCTCACATCAGGCTCAGAGCCCCAAACCTGACAAAGTTCTACTTTTTGAACAGCTGCACCCAGTGCTTTTTTCTGGGGGATACGCAAGGGGTACGCATACCCCTAAACATTTTGTCAATCTAAGTTAGGCCTCATTGAGGGGCAGTATTTCAATATAAATAGGAAAATGAGAGTACCCCTAAACTCCCCCCCCCCCCGAAAAAAGCACTGGCTGCACCCATCAAAGATTGTCAAAGGAGACCTGGGTGAGTCACATGCACAAGTTTGAGCCAAAAAGGCTTGAAGTGACAATGCAAGCTGGACCCAAAGTAGCACTGGTTCCTAAACTCTTCTGGCCTTAAAACCCTAAAAGAGGCATATTGGGGTGCTCACCAAACATATCTTATTTAACCTACACTCACACTTCAAATTCTGCCCTTTTTTCAACTGGATTAAAACACAAACAGCCCCAAAGCACAAAGGGCTCTCTGCACTGTCAAACTGTATTTAGCTATATAGTTACCCTATATATACTGCTGATCATTAGAACAATGCTAAAGTGGTGTGCAATAAAACAATTCAGTAGAAAACAACAGTTCCATTCATGGTGACCATTCAACTGGTATCAGAGACTAGGGAAAGCTTGAGCAAACAGATATGCTTTTAAGATCTCGCAGAAGGTCACCACAGTAAGTATCTGCCATATATTGGTAGAGGTTTTTCTACAGATTGAGGGCTACCTTGGAAAAAGCCCTCCTGCAACTTGCCATGAAATGAACGTCTGCAGGCCATGGCATAACTAACCTGGTCTTAAATTGCTTAGGGCTTTGATAAGTTAACAGGTCATGCGGGAGCTTTTAGATGTGTATGGTAAAGTGGTCCACTTGGCAACTGAGCAACTTCATTTTGCACCAGCTGCAGCTTCCAAAACAGCTTTAAAGACAGACTCCCATGAACACATCGCAAAAGTCCACACTTGAGGTTGCTATTACATCAACCACTGTGACGAGGCTATCCTGGTCCAAGAACAGCGATAGCTGACACTGAGATCACTTGGGCCTCCACCTAATACCATGCTGCAACAGACTTTCATAGTTAGTCATAAGGCAGGCCTGTTGGGTCAGGCCAGTGGCCCATCTAGTCCAGCATCATGTTCTCACAGTGGCCAACCAGATACCTGTGGAAAGCCTGCAACCAGAGGCATAGGAAGGTCAGGTGGTGCTCGGTGTGGAAAATTTCTTGTCACCCCCCCCCCAATTCATTCATTTATTTATTTTTTCATTTATTTTTTATTTATTTTTGCCTGCAAAAATGGTTTTGCGTTATTTCATATTTTCTTACAAAGGAATGTGGATTCTGGGCCTCTGATAACAAGTAGGCGACTATGGACAGATACTTAAATCTACAGGATGGATTGTGTTTTGGCTTGTGTTGTTTTATTTATATTTATTGTTTATTTATTTAATAAAATTTATTTTTAAAAACCTGCAAAGTGGTTTACCAAAACAAAAAAACAAAACAAAAAACCACATAAGTAAAATCAAGATAAATTACCGTAACAATCCTACCTTAAAACATACAAAAGCTAAAATATTAAAATTAAAATTACTTCAACTTCCTAAGCATCTAGGTATGCTTGCCTAAAGAAGAATGCTTTTAGCAGGTGCCCGAAAAGAGTCTAGCAAAGGCACGTGCTTTGTTGCAATAGGCGGGGAGTTCCAAAGTGCAGGTGCTGTCACAGTAAACAATGCAGTACAGATATTATGTGGAACCTGTAGTAGTGCTTGAAACTACTGAAGAGGAGGTTTTATTTATTGTGATTTCACCATGCTCTATATTATCTGAAAAGGAAAACGTTTGTTATTTTAAAAAAAACAAGGACTGCACAGCAGCCATCTAGTCTCATCATGATCAGTGGGACTTATTCCCAAGCTGACGGTGCATAAGATGGGCTGCAATTCTATGCAACCCTTGCATCCAACTTGTACCTAAAACTCTGCACAAGCCTGCACAAGAGAATTGTAAAGTTGGAAGGGACCCCTGAGGGTCAACTAGCCAAACCCCTGGGGCAATGCAGAAATCTCAACTAGACCATCTCTGACTGATGGCCATCCGTCTTCTGTTTCCCCCCTCGGCCAGGACACACAACAATGGAGGCTGGAGGTGGGGGAAAGAAAAATTTTGACAACTAGACCATCCCTGACCAGTGGCTATCCTTCTTCTGTTTCCCCCCTCAGTCAGGACACACAACAGATAAAGACACAACAATGGAGACTGGAGGTGGGGGAGGGAAGCCCAGCGGAGGGTAGGGCATTAGGGTGGTACATATAAAACTTTTTTTTGATAATGTCTGCTCCAAAGCTCTTATCTTACTACACTAGGGATTATATAGCTATATCTGAAATTTCATGCATATCAGTTAATATCTTGACCCTGCTCCGCTGAATTGAAATTTCAGCCTTCACAACATAGGAAAATGGCCAAGTAAACAGCTATTTCCGTGGAAGTTTAGTCAGAGTCTCCCTTCTTGTAACTTCAAGTTGTTGGTACTCTCCAGCAGGGCTGGCGCGTCCATTAAGGCGAACTAGGCAATTGCCTAGGGCGCCAAAATAGAGGGGGCGCTGGCCAGGCTTGGGCAGGGGGGCAGGACGGGCTAGCAGCAGCTTCTCTGCTACAGTGGAGAAACTGCTGCTTGCCTCTCCACCACCCCCACCTCCCGCTAGAGCAGGCTTTGGCGGGGACGGCGGCGGGGGGCGCCAGAAGGTGGTCTGCCTAGGGCGTAAGCAGGGGCGTCGCTGGGGAGGGGCGGTGGGGGCGGTACGCCCCCAGTGACAGGGTGAAAAGCGGCGGGTGGGGGTGACAAGCGGTGGCCCCTCTTGCCACGCCCACACGCCGCCGCTCCCTCCCTCCCTCAGCAGCACCTGGAAGGGGTGCTTTCCGCTGCTTTTTTTCGGCGGGGGGGGGGGTCGACCAGTGAGGGAGGGTGTCACGCTTGTCACCCCTCCTCGCTAGTCGACCCCCCCCGCCGAAAAAACCCGCGGGGGGGGCGGGAAAAGGAAGCAGAGCCGGGGCTTGAATGCAGAGCGCCGGCTCTGCTTCTTTTTTCCCCTTTCCGCCGTTTTTTTCGGCGGGGGTGGGGTCGACCAGCGAGGAGGGTGTCACGCTTGTAAAAAACCCGCGGGGGGGGGGCGGGGAAAGGAAGCAGAGCCGGGGCTTGAATGCAGAGCGCCGGCTCTGCTTTTCCCCCCTTTCCACCGCTTTTTTTCGGCGGGGGGGGTCGACCAGCGAGGAGGGTGTCACGCTTGTCACCCCTCCTCGCTAGTCGACCCCCCCCCGCCGAAAAAACCCGCGGGGGGGCGGGGAAAGGAAGCAGAGCCGGGGCTTGAATGCAGAGCGCCGGCTCTGCTTCTTTTTTCCCCTTTCCGCCGCTTTTTTTTTCGGCGGGGGGGTCGACTAGCGAGGAGGGTGTCACGCTTGTCACGCCCTCCTCGCTAGTCGGCCCCCCCCCCGCCGAAAAAAAGCCTCGGAAAGGGGGAAATTCCCCCTTTCTGCACCCACGTGCGTCGTGACGTCATGATGACGTCACGACGCACGCGTCGTGCCCCTCCCCCAGGGGGGTTCCTCTGCGCTGCCGCCGCCCCCAGCAGCGCAGAGGCTAGCAACGCCACTGGGCGTAAGAAACCCTAACACTGGTCCTGCTCTCCAGAGCAGAAGAAAACAAGCTTGTTCCATCTTCCATGTGACAGCCCTTAACAGGGAACAGGCAGTGTGGCAAAGTCACTATCTTTCTCCTCATCTGCAACAAGCTTCCCTCCATCCACTCACAATGCAAAGAGGGGAAAGGAGCAGAACTTTAAATGAGCAAGAGAAATTTTATGTTCAGCAACACAAATATAAAAGCAAATTCAAAACCAACAATGTCATTTTTGGTAGTCTCAAGCATCATAAAGAGTACTTCTAAAATATTAAACAGCAGAGAGACCTGATGCAATGGCAAATATGGCACACCTGTACAATTTATAGTTACGCCGAACCTTGGGCAGGTGCAGCTCTTGTTATTCCTGCAAGAGAATCAGCACCTGCTGAAATTCCCCTTGTTAAACAAGTATTAACAGGACCAGAGCCTTAGGAATAAGCCGTAACAATCAAGGGTGCCTCATCATCACGTGTAAAAACCAATCACGAACAATTGCTTCCTTGCCACATCATTACTGTGTTTTTCCCCTAATTACAAATAAAACAGGATTCCAAATCCAAGGATCTTGATTATAACATCAAAAGAGACAAGTTAAAGGATTTATCAAGCTGTATTTTAACACCAAAACAGCTACATCAAAAAGGTTTACCAAAATTAATTTTAACGAAAGCTACTGGAGTTCATTTGATGCAATCTTATAATAATGCAGGCATTCTCCCCACCTCCTCCGCCTCTTTAAAATTACAGTTCTACCACTGATTTAGGGTTCTCCCCCACACTCTGAACTGTATGTAATCATGTAAATTAACAGTAAGATATAGATGTCAAATGAGGTATTGTTCTTGAAGAAAATCTTTGTTCTTTTATCACCCAAAGAATAAGAAAGTACTTGCAGAGATAAGAGAGATTAGCAATAAGAAGTACACATTGATTAATCCATAGGGCACATTGGAAAAGAACTACTTCCAGGCAGATGCTTAAGGGCATCCAAATTATGATCCCACCCCCTCCCAACAACATTTCAGATGTACGGAATCAGTGAACCCAATCCATACAGACAACAAAGCACCCATGCTGGCTTCATGTCAGTCCATTGGTAGTGTGTGCATGACAGTCCAGGACAACAGCAGGAACTCCCAACATAGCAGTGGGAAGAGCATACTCAGCAAAAATATTAACTCTCTGCACAAATGCTTTATTTTGGTATCACTTCCATTATTGGTATGAACTGCAGAGTTGTCACCCATGATTTAAAAGACTTAAGACTAAATCTTCTGGGACATTCTCCTCCAAAAACACCTTAAAATGAACGGAAGCTACTCAGGAGCACAGTGGATTGTTCTCATAAAACTTTCCACCATAAATTATGTTCCTTCAATATGAGGGTGGTCTTAAGGGGATCGGCCGCCCTGGTGCGATGATCCCTCGGCGCCCCCTGAGGGCCGCCTCTCCGCCCACCTCCCTCCCGCGCTGGCCGCCCCTCAGGAGGGGGGGTGGGCGAGCGGGGCATGAGGGGCGTGGCGCTGCAAGCCGGCCACCCTCCGGAGCCCCAGCTGGAGCGCTGGGAAGGGCGTGCAAAGCCCCGCGCCGCTCCAGCGCCACACCCCTCATCCCCGAGGGGCAGCCAGCACAGGAGGGAGGTGGGCGAGTGGGGGATGAGGGGCGTGGCGCTGGTGCGGCGCCCGGGGCGGGCGCGGGTTGGGGAGGGGGCGCCTGGTATGCCAACGGGCTCGCAGGGGCGCCCCTGGGGGGCCTGGCACCCTGATGCACCACGCCACCCAGCCCCTATGATGAGACGGCCCTGCTGGCTACAGTTTAATAAGCATAACAGCCTGCCCAGCCCCTTTATGGAGCCATTCATACATTCATGCAGGAGCAATCCATCAACGAGGTGAGGCGAAGCTATTTGGCACAGGTGGCTGAGCCAACCTGCTTCCCCTCACCATTGCACCGCTGCCAGCTATGCTGGAACTTTGCCTTCACCACTGCAGCAGTACCACTGCTCTCACCGCCAGACTCTTGTTACTGTCACTGCATTGTGGCTGCAGTGTTGGAGATTCATTCCCCGTGTCTGCAGTCATGGGATTGTTGTCTATCACATGACAGTGTATGTTTTCATTCCACAGTGTGGGAAGTGACAGAGACAGGATGTTTTGGTATTACTGTGTTCCGTGAAGTGGGACTATTGTCCTTTGTTCTTTCTCTCTTTGCTGTCTGATGAAAAAGAGGAAGGAGCTAAAGCAGAATGCTCCGAGTGTATTATATGTAAATAAAGTAGATTAGCCAAAATGCTGTGCTACTGAGTTTGTTACGCAAACTGCGAAGACTCTGCGGATCCCTAAATGTGCTGATGTGTCCAAGGCATCAGTCGCGGTGATGTTTGGGTTGGAGAAAGCTTTTGAAGCTCCTGAACGATCAACCAGGAGGGAGAGAACATGCCAGTCGGGCATGTGTCTCTGCTAGGGTCCTACACGAGAGTAGTATGCTCCTAACATGCAGTGCAGGCACGGCCACAGGCAAGGGCGCAGTTGCGGTTGTGGGGCCAGCAGGGCGTTTTGCCTACAGCAGCAAAATGTCCTGGGCTGGCCCTGCATACATGATCATGCTCAGGACCTTTTATAAAATATAAGTAAAACAATCAACTGGGCATCAAAATGACATCATATTAAATAGCAGCTGGTGTGGACAGATACAGCAATAGGCCTTACTCCCATGTAAATAGCATGCAGCATTTAAGCCTTACAGGTAACCAGTGAATGCAACTTGAAAAATAAAAGATGATAAAATACTTGAGACCCAAATAACGTGAAATTACAGATAAGTGCCTTGATCACAGCCTGCGAACCTTGAGAGAAGCTCCTCTTGATTTACTTTTACTTTCTACACCTAAGATGAGGAAGTAAATGTTTTGCTCAGGCTATTTAAGGTTGTCAGTTTCTTGGCATTAACTATAAAATATAGACTACCTAAAAACATTTGAGGAAAATAATAAAAAAAAGATTTTACAAATTGGAAAGGACAAGTTTTCTCTTGATAGTCAAACAGTTATGATGTAAAGCGGTCTCATTAAATCATAAGTACTTTAACCTTTTCTTGAAAGAACTGGAAGATTTAAAGATTTATAAAGAAATTTTGCCTAAACTAGGAAATGACTCACATTTGACATGCATTGAAATGATAATGCTGATTTCAACAGGCACTCTAAGAGCATTTTGCTCCCAGGAGAGTAATTCAGTTCTGGTTACCTCTTTGCATTTCGTATTTAAACTTTCTTTCGAAGGCTTTTAATGTGCTGCTGTCTGCCAAAACACGGCAGAGTTACACAGATATGATCAGGCAAAATAAAGGCTAGTAAAAACATAATTTAATAATTACAGACACTGAATTTGCAACAAACATTCCTAGCTGGCAGACTCTTACAGACATTCACACCATATCCAGTGTGGATATCAAAGCACAACATTCCTAAAGAACTTAAAATCTCATCTTTTCGTTTATTCTTTCAGACAGAGTATGTGAGCGAGCATCCCAAGAAAACTAGATTACATCTCAATCCTACAAAACAGTCAGAACAAAGATTAGGTATCACCTGCAATAACTTATCTGTGGCAGGTGGTTTGTACCTGTTCCAGGTGTAGCCGATCTGCTACCCTTTTCAAATTAACTGTTACCATGGGGGAGTTTCTATCAGCTGCCCTAGAGCCTCTGGCCCATAGCCTGGCCTAAAAGGCCAATAAAATAATGCACAGTGGAACTGCCAAGTTTGCATGGTATCTGAACTATAAAAAGCCATTAAAAAAGTGAAGACTGAGCAAAGCTGAACTGAGTTTCTGGTCAACGAAGTGGGACACCAAGTGTTGGATTGCACCCTGGCAATTCTTTTAAGAGATGGCAGCCTGGAAACCTTGCTCCTTCCACTTTATTGAGTAAGTAACAGCAATCTCTCAATCTTCTCTCCAAAAGGATCCAATAGTAAAGGTCTTACTCCTAACATATAAAGCCCTAAGCAACCTGGGGCCAGTGAACTTAAAAGATCACCTCATTCCTTATACCTGTGCCTGATCTTTATAATCTGACCCTGAGGCAGATCTTGCAGTGCGTGGCACTGTCAGACTGTCCTCAGCAAGAAACTGTGCATTTAGTGTGTTGGCACTAGGATTAATGAACTCTCTAACTAATGAAATCAAGCTAGCACCGTCTGGTAATGAATTTTAGGCACCAACTTGAGAGTTGGCTATTCAAGCAACCCTTCTTATGAAAACAAATTACTGTTCCTGTAACCTTCTAGTCAGATGACCCATACTCCCCCCTCCTTTGATTTCATTGTTGCATTGTTTTGGTTTTAACTGATATTGTGTACTCATCATAGTTACATGCTTAAATCAGTTTCACAATATATGAATGAATAACATAAATAAAACAGTTCTGGGGCTGGGAAGCCTGTTCAGGCCCTGACACTAGTATTGGAAAGGTGAGGAAAGGTCAGCTGTTGACTTCTTAGTTACTGTAGTAGAAAGATGGAACATGGAATTTTGGACTAGCATCATAATTTTTTCCTCATAGAAATGCATTTCCCACTGTCAAAAAGTTTATTCTGTTATGAGTTAACATATCAAGCTGCCTTATACGAAGTCAGACCACTGCTCTATCAAGCTCAGTATTCTCTACTCTGACAATAGCTGTCTAGAGGCTTCTAAAAGTGGAAATTTTAGAGGTGGACAAACCTCACAAAAAATTGGCACAGCGAAAACATATTTGTGTGTCTTAGGCCAATATACACAAAACCTGGGCTAGAGGGATGACTAGGAAATCTTTGAAGAACAAAACAACAGGTCTTGCCAGGGGCCTTGCACATTCAAACAGAGCACTTTATGCATAAAACATCTGGTCTCTTGCTGAATTGCAGCCTCTCCTCACCCAAACTTTTCTGAGACCCATATCCTCAAGTTGTGGGAGTTATATATACAAACCTCATGGGAACAGCCCTCATAATAGTGGTAAGTTCAAGCCACTGACCCACAGAGCCTGAGTCACATGTTGCCAGGCTTAAGGGAATCAGCTTCCTCCTCCCCTTGGCAGTAGATAAGCAGAACAAAGGAAAATGAGTTTTCTTACCAGTTAGGAACTTCAATGATCACAGCAAAAGAACAAATAATCCATTTCCTAGGAACGGCGGTGCTCCCAATTAAGAGTCCCACCCACTTCCTCCCTAGTCACCCACATCACTACTGCGTCTTGTAACCTGAGCTCGTAATCTATGTGCTTTCTGTTCTGCCACATTATCAGCTCTTCTTGTCCTTGAGCTGGGTGGAGGAATGCTTTCCAGAGACAGTGAATCTGTTAGCTCTTTCTTTCTCTCAGTGCTTCTTCTCCTAGCTGTCCCCCATCCAGTATTTCCCAGCTTCTGCCTTCTGAACTATGTCCCTCTGCAAACCACTGTTCCAAATCTATACTGTCCTCTTGCTCCTGGGAAGATTCAGGATCCTGATCATGAGCGGGGGCAGGGAGGCGGGGAGGATCCCACCATTCTTCCTCAGTGCAGCCCTCCTCAGCACAGTCCCTGACATCTGTGTGCATTATGTCTGAGCAGCTATTCCATCAGACTATAGGAAAGTGAGAGAGATGGGATTGTGGGGCCTACCAGTAGCTTTGGACTTCACTTCTTCTTGTAATGTTTTTACTCCAGCTGGTCATTACAAGAATTCTATAGCTAAGAAATCATCATTGAATTTTGCCTTTTTCCTCCTTCCCTCCAATGGTTTTCCCTTTTGTGTTGTGTCTTTTAGATTTAAAATCCTGAAGGCAGGGACTTTCTTATAGCTGACATTTGTACGCTACTCCAGCAACATTTTTTTATTAGCTGAAAACGGGGATAAAAATGCTTTAAATTAATAAGCAAGCAAGCTTAGCTGGACAATTTGGAAACTCCAAGCATTTCATGATAGGTCTCACTGCAACCTCTGTTTAAGACCAGGATTGGCACAGAAGGCATTGTTGCATCCTAATCATTTCAGAAAATGTGACCTCATTTTCACTGCAAAATCCCAGCATTTAGCAATTTTTCAGTCCACAAGGTGTGGTTGACAGTAATAGCATAAATGTAACATCTTCTGGAATCCCGTAAAAGAAATGGAGTGGCCCTCATAGTCAACAAAAGAGTGGCGAAGGCTGTACTGGGATGCAATTTCAAAAATGATAGAATGATCTCGATACGAATCCAAGGCAGACCTTTTAACATCACAGTAATCCAAGTTGATGCTTTTGAATTATGGTGCTGGAGGAGACTCTTGAGAGTCCCATGGACTGCAAGAAGATCAAACCTATCCATTCTCAAAGAAATCAGCCCTGAGTGCTCACTAGAAGGACAGATCCTGAAGTTGAGGCTCCAGTAGTTTGGCCACCTCATGAGAAGAGAAGACTCCCTAGAAAAGACCCTGATGTGGGGAAAGATGGAGGGCACAAGGAGAAGGGGACGACAGAGGATGAGATGGTTGGACAGTGTTCTCGAAGCTACTAACATGAGTTTGGCCAAACTGAGGGAAGCAGTGAAGGATAGGCGTGCCTGGTGTGCTCTGGTCCATGGGGTCACGAAGAGTCGGACACGACTGAACAACAACAACATCTTCTGGGTATAAAGTTCATTAGCTTGGCCTTAAGGTCACTGCTTTTAATCCAACAGCCAAACATTTTATTCACATCAATTTGTTGGTACATCAGGATTAAGAAATAGAGAGAACCAAGGGAGGGAGGAATAATAAAAAGTAGGAAAAGGTTTTTCAAGAAATTATCAAAAACAATTCTGAATTAAAGAAAACTGCTGCACACAATTGCTGAAAAGGTTAACAAAGGATTTATGTTTTTTTCCCCCTGAACCTACATGAGGTGGAATGTAGCCTATTGTTCAGAATAGCTGTCAGTCACAACACGTCCACCAGTACCTCCTATGGTGCTCATGAAAGGTCTCAGTAATATCGCCTCAAAAACCCATAATGCATGAGAAACTGTTTGCTCTTCCTACTCAGTTCCTGTTTGCACCGGATTGGTCTCTTCTCCATGTCCCCATGGCAGCCATTTTGTGTTATGTCACACTCCCATAGCAGACATTTTGTGAGTAGTGCCCATAGCACATCCTCAAGATTTCCCACCAGCCCCAAAAGGTCGCCAACCCCTCATTTAGAACATGTAGTCTCTTAGAGTCGGACACGACTGAACGACTGAACAACAACAACAAAGTCTCTTATCAGGGCTGTCTTACCCATAGATGCTAGTGGTGCAGGGTGCCAGGGTGCCAAGTTCTGGAGGGCGCCAGACGAGAGTCTGGGGAACACCAAACGAGTGAGCTGAGTGAGCAAGAGTGTGCACACCGCACCCACCGAACGTTGGCTCGGTTTTTTCCCTTTTAGCCTGCAGGCACCGAATTCTTCTGGGCACCAGAAGGCTAAAGGGGGGAGGGAACCGAGCTGATGCTTGGCAGGAGCGGTGCATGCACCCTCGCTCACTCAGCGCAGGCCCACTCGCTTGGTGTGCTCACTCACCCAACGGGTTGAGGCGTAGGCACACGTGGCACTCCTCCTGCTAGCCGTCTTCGTTTTTGAGCTGGGCATCAAGCACCATGGATCTCCATGGGGCTGGTTCCCCTGGCCCGCTCGCCACACTTGCCTGCCTCCGCCATGCCACGCTGAAGCAGTGCCGCACCCGGAGCCTCCACCTGCCAGGGCCACCGTGGCACAAAGTGGCCAGCTGAGCCGGGAGGTGCCATGTCCAGCCTCCACCTCTTCCCCACCGGAGGAGCCGCCCTCCAGCCGCTGCCCGCCTCCTCCAGCCCCACAAAGTTGGGCACGTCGCCGGCAGTGCCATCCCGTCCCAAGAGGCTTCCTCCGTTGCTGCTGGCGTTCCCTCCCTAAAAAAGGTCAACAACTCTGGGAAATGGGGGGGGGGCAGAGGGATCTTTGCACCACAGCGCTGGATATGCTTAAGACGGCCCTGTCTTGCATAGTAATTGCACCATTAGCTCAATCCAGTACAGAAAGAACTGTTCACATACAAGTTATACTTCACATAAATTAGACATCACATATTGTAAATAGAAAAGTGCTGGTGTACTTGTGTGAGTAAAATGCAATGTTCTAAACTATGCAGATTGCGAATACCCTGATAGTACTGATATCCTCTTTGATAGGAATCCCATGATTAGTTAAGAAGAGCTTGATGGATCAGGCCAATGGCCCATCTAGTCCAGCATCATATTGTCACAGTGGCCAACCAGCCACTTACATTCCTTTATTATATTAACCACCTTGAACAAGTTGGCATCACCAGCAAATGTGACCATCTCACTGCTTGCCCCTAAATCTGCATCATTCATGAGCAAGTTAAAAAGCTCAGGACCCAAATCTGATTCTTGGGGGGACTCCACTTACATTCCTCCACTTTGAGAACTATCCATTCATTCCTACTCTCTGCTTCCTGTTTTTTCACTAGGTACTGATCCATAAACGGACCTGTCTTATCCCTTGATGGTTAAGCATACTCAGGAGGGGGTTTTTTTGGTTAATTGCTTTATCAAATGCTTTTTGAAACTCTAACCTCCTATCCATATACTAATCAACACTTTATTTTTTAAAAAACTCTAAAAGGTTAGCCTGACAGGATTTACCCTTTTACAAGAATATATACCAGTATATAGCAATGTATTTTAACCTGAACTCTGCCTCTTTGGTGTTTGTTCAGCTATGCCCCTCTCATACAATTCAAGACTTTACCCATGCTAAATGTGTGTGTGTTGTCATTTCACTCACCTGCACGCTAAGATGATTCCATTCCTTCACAAGAATTCTCCCCAGTGTCATTACTTTTATCGGTGGCTGCAGCCCATTTGCAGTGCGATAATAAAACATGGTCTCTTTCTCAGAGACTGTAAGCTTGAACACAGTCTGCCCATCAACAGCTTTCTCCACCATACACCTTTGGAAACAATAAAGAAGGAAAGTCAAAGGTCAACTTCCAGAGGAGTAGCTGAGCTGTATTACAAAAGCCACAGGAAGAAGAGGGAGAAGCGATGCTGTGTTTTGCAGGCGAATGCCTCTCTCCTTGGGTTAAGTTTTCACTTGGGATAATGCGAATTAAACATGATCATCTGTGGCAAGTGGGAGTGCATGGTACACATGCAGGCCACCATCGCTACCAAATGTAGGGTTGGGTTACACCACTGATGCACCTTTGTATTTTTGTGCATGCATAGAACTTGACAGGATTTTGTACATGTGTAGAATATCGGAAATGCATGGAGCAAAGCAGGCCTCTGTCCCTTTGTCATTGCAATGGTTTCTGTAGCACGGTCTTAATCACGATAACCCACTGATGAGCAATCCTAGGACTCAGCTAGACTGGTAAAGAAAACGTGATTTATATGCATTGTATATGCGATATAACATTGTGCCACCAGATGGTGATGTGGCATCCTGTTTTTCTCTACCTGTTTTCCCTGTTTCAATTTACACTTTAAACCGAAACACTTCTTTGATGTGTCTAGATCCAGCCCTATTCTCATCCACTGTACAGAGTAGAATGCCCTCCTAAAGGTCAAATGACATGATGTAAAATTTGTCTGCATCAGTTTGGGCTGTGGGTATTGTCATGAACACAGTGTTGAGTGGTTACAGTTTAAGGTTCATTACTGTTCCACAGAAATGTGTATCTCTTTAAAAGAAAGAAGGAAATGAACTGACCTAGTTTTGCAGCTGTGGGGCAGTACAGCAGGTGATGTTAAGTTTGTATTGATTTAAGGCGTATCAGCAATCGGATACAGTATATAAGGAGGTCTGCGTACCTCTCTCAGTACCCTAGGTGGTGGGTCACTGGATGGGTCATGTTTCTGTAATGTTCTTATAGCTAATGTAATTTCTGTTATTTTTCATTTAATTAAATCAACTCCTAGTTATGCTTTACAGTCTCCTCAACCTTTTGTTGCGCAGTTGCTCAGCTTAAATATGCCAACACACAGTAGGCAGGGAATGGAAATGTAATCATTTCCTCTCATACTGTGGTCTTCGGGAGAATCCTCCTTGCTTTGAGTGAATACTCAGCTACCTAGACTGGCCTATATGTTGCCCATACTTGGGTCCTTTGCATTTCAGACCAGTTTTAGTGGACCAAAAACAGCCTGAGCTAAAAGCCAGGGTTGCAGTGGGAAACTGTTTCATCAGTTCAACATTTGAGCTAGAATCCTCCCAGTTATTCATTCCCTGAATATGGAGGAGTAGTATGCAGACATGTTTAGACTGAGCAAGTGTGGTTGCAAACTGTGCTGACCTCCAGCACCTTGCAAACTGCTCCCTGGCCTCAGCATCTATCAATTCTGGAGTTATAAAGGTAGGGCCGGGCCTTGCCACTAAATTCAGTTGTATTCAGTTAGAATGGCATGTTCATGGCTGAATCTTTTGCTGCTCTAAAGATGATAAAATTATAACCTAAAGGTACTTTGTGCATGATCATGTTCTTATAAGCAATACTTATATCAATAACAAACATTGAAAATACATTAGAGTGTGTGTGTGTGTGTGTGTGTGTGTGTGTTTCCAGTTTTGGGGGTAAAACACTGTTGCATTTGTTCAAAGTTCTAAGCCACAACATGCCAAAAAATGGCTTAATACTAGTTGCTCCTAAGTCTTGTAACATTGCTTTCAACTGGATACAGTTATGGTTATGCCTGCTGACAGATTTGTGACTAACACACTTTTCATCCGATAAGATAAATGGAGTTGGACCATTACTCCCTTTCAGTAATGATTTTGATCCCATCAGTATTTGTCAACAGAATCTTTAAAGCAAAAAATGCAGTCTGCAAGTTTTACTAAAAATGCATTTCTTAACATACTGCCAATTCTGTTTGCATGTAAACATGTTAGTTTTTCGTTAACAAATATTTGATAGAAGACACAGCCAAGTAGGAAAATATTTATGAACTGGATTTACCCAGTTCCTGGATAAACAATAATTGGATAATCCAGGGTTTATTAATTTTTCTTATCTAAAAACAAACACCCCCATATGTGGACCCCTACATGTGTCATGACTTTAGTTAGGGAAGTGACCTTGATGTGTAACACTTTAAAATGAAATCCAGAATAATTGCATCAGTTCTTAATGGGAATTTTGTTTTCCTCTCTAGTATTAATGTATAGCTGCTCTGCAAGAAGTTACTTCTTTTTGAAGAATGTAGGCCACCTTGGTAATACTTCCTGAAATGTGGCATAACAAATATGTTAGTAAGTAAGTAAGTAAGTAAGTAAATGAACCATATGGGATAAGATGGCCTGCCATGTGCCCACTGCCAATCTAGAAACTGAAAGAGCAATGCTTTCTGTTGATCATATTTGTATTCTTCAGTGGCTTCTGTCATTGTGGACCATCAGATTCTACTGAATCAATGGATGGTCTCTGTGGGCACTTGAGCTCTTGAATCATTTCAGTCTTTCAAAGAGAGACATGGCATTGAAGATGGTCTCTCAATCTGAAAAACCACCATGAACAAGAAACCCAATACTTGAATGCAATGGGGTAGATTTGCCATTGTTCTGTCATGATGAAAATGAGGTATGAAACAGTGGCAGTCATAAATTGTTCTGGTGGTATGAACTGGGGCAAGGATGTTGACCTGGCATCGCCTTGTGGACCTACAGACTGTCATTTTGGTATCAGGTTAAACTGTAAGGTCACCAAATACAGTAGATCCAAAACAGGTTAGCTTGTTTCACAACATTGCAACTGTAGATACAAGCTGAATCTTGTGGCTGGTGCACATGCCTAGTAGATACAACATAACAATGGCATATGCCACCTTCAGTGTAATAGATTATATGTTGCATAGTAAAGAAATGAGCCTCTTAAGGAAATGTATGCCATTGGAAGGGAGAAGTAATGGATACGAGACTCTAAGATTCCATCCATTTTGGCTGCCATAAACCCAGCTATACTGACTCCTTTCGTGCCAAACATTTGGTAATAAACTTGTAAAATGGGATTGCAATTGACAGGGAGCATAGCAAGCCTTCCCTTACATTGCTGCACCTAGAAAGTGACATTGTGTGCATTTGCAAATTTTATATGGCAATCCAGCTCTGTGTTTACATGTTTACCATGTAGAATAGCCCCCCACTTCAAAATGCAATTGGGAGGGAAACCACATGGATGTTAAAAGCTCTGCACACAGAGAATAAGCACAAAACAGAAAATGCTAGGCTACAACACTTCTAACCATGTTCGTTTTCCACAGACAGAATACATTTTCCATGGTGAAGCCATCAAACATGTGATTCCCAAATGTAGTCCAAAGTGCTGCAGTCCAAGTAGGGCTGTACCAAATTCTAATCATAATCATTATCACCAGTCTTTGTTTATTCATCATCATATACCCCCCCCCCCACAAAAAAGCTCTTATGGTGACTTACAACCAGAGTACAGAACAAATAGAAAATAAACTATTAAACCTGAAAAACAATAAGCAAAGCTAAAGGCAATCCTATATTAAATCCCACGACAGCAAGATCACCATAAAATATCCCAAAAGCAAATACCAGTAGTAGGCAAAAAGGTAAAATGAAATGCCAGGAAGAAAAGACACATCTTTGCCTGGTGCCAAAAATTATGATAACATTGGCACTAGGTGGATCTCTCTAGGAAGAGTGCTTCATAGGGGAGGGGCCACTGCTGAAAAGGCCCTTTCCCCTATGGCTGTACTTCTGTCAGAGAGGGTATTTGGCAGTCCTCTTTTTATGACTTGAAGGTACAAGTAAGCACATAATGGAAAAGGCATCCTTGGTAGTGGGGCACCAAGCTAAGTAAAGTTCTATAGGTAAAAAGCAGTACTTTGAATTTTCCCTGGAAAGTGGAAACGTTTTGGATGCCAGTGCAGCCAGACTAGAATTGTAATATGTTCAGAGTAAGGATCAGGTTGTCACATCCATTTTATATACACCTGAACAGTAACTTTGTATGCTACTACTATGACTGATTTTACAGATTAAGTCAACACCTGCCAGCTACTTACATTACACCTTCTTTCTCAGGTTTCAACCACACTATTAAGGTAAATGATGTCCCAAGCTTCCGAGTGTGGGGAGTGGAAAAGCAGCCCTTTAGGTTATGAAAAATAAAGCTTGATGAGTTGCTCCGTGGTCCAGGATGCAGGTCATTCTTGTCTTTTGTGATGCAGGCACCCTGACCTTTTGAGAGAATGGCAGCATAAGGGGCAGGGGATGATCTGTATGGGCACTCCTGAATGCAAAACTGCTGGGTACAGGAGTGGATACTTTCGACAGCAGCAGAGCTTTGACAAAAAGCACTCCGGTCTGGCAGCCCACAGGTAGCCTGGGTTGGCACAATGGAAATGTTTTTGAAAGAACCCACGTTTTCAAGTCTTGGGAAATGCCCCTGAGAGCTGGCCAGGGGTAAAGATGTATAATGAGCCATTATGAATGTTTCAATGGCGTGGAACAAGAAACCACAGTGCAAGGGAAGAGCCAGGCAAATCATGTTTACAGGAAGGTCTCCTCTTGATAAGGCATCCCTAAATAAGTAATGATGACTGCATCAGTGGCAATGCCCTTGGGTAGCCTGGTTTACAGATGACGCAGCATTTCATCTTAATTTGAAATCCTGAGGGTGTCGCCCGTCTCATAACCAGTAGCAGACACGTGCACCTGAAAGCCAACAGAAAAACAATGTATAAGGGAAATGGGTGCTTTGTACATACCGGTAATCATGCATATACCTAAGGCCAGACTGACCTACATCTGCTGGGGAGGAGAGACATCAGATGCAATAGAAAATCTATTTTATCACTGTAATGGCATATGAATATGATTCTCCCTTGTCTGAGCTTCTTATCTTCTGGATTTAAATAACCCCACATAAATGAAGTTGTATAATACCTAAGCAAAATGCAGAACTAGATATAAGGAAGAATTATAATCACAAGGCAACTTTGATGGGAAATGCATATGTGAAGCATGAAGCCCACAATATAGGAATTTTAAAATATATATATATTGGCACAACTATCTGAAACTTCAAAATCTGTTTTTGCATGTGGACCAGTCACAGAGTTTCAGTCACAGAGTTTTCTATAGTTGAGCTACATAGAGCCACAGCTTTACAATTCTATCTTTGAAGTGCAGAGACCCTTAACTCACGCAATGCCAACAACTGCACTTATGCATATTATGACAAGCAAAAAAACAAACAAACAAACCCAACACCCACCTTCTTAGCATGCAAAGTAATTTAAACAAGGCATTTAGAAGTATATAAACACATGGCACATTTTTGAAAAGATACTCTAAGGTTAAATACACATACACACACAACTTTAAGTTTGCAAAGCACTTTGCGTCTTACCCCGATTGTCCATTTCACGCAGCTCCTTTTAGCTCTCAGCAAAGCTGATTAAAAACATATCACCATCTGTCCTGCATGACCCTTTTCCTAGCAAATGTCTGTGCTCTTTCCGATACTATAGATAGATAATTTGGCGCATATACATACAGTATATATATATATATACACACACAATACTGTGTAATTGTAATTGTTATTGATAGGTAAGTTGAGTTGTTGTTGTTATTTATTGCATTTCAAAGAGACGACTGCTCAAACCTTCGGTTTGACAATTGGCTCAAATGGCAGGAACACTAGTTCCCGTTGCCTGGCAACCGTGGAGTTACCCCCAGTAATTCTTAGTAAACAGGCCTTGGCAGGAGGCACTGTGGAAGGAACACTCAGGTTCCCAGGTAAAGTATCTCAGACAGTAAGCACTTTAAGTGGGATGCCAGGAAACTGTCTGCTCTCCTCATGCTTTACATGCAGGACTCTTAATCGCAGGCTGGGGGGAAGAGTCTGAAGCACTCAGGACACAACAGTGCATATCTAATTTTAAAGCAGCAGCATAGAATATGCCGTCAACACAAATGGAGGTGGGTAGAGGTAATGTTGCTGTTGTCCCCCCCCCTCAACACGCTTCATGTGTGTGGGGAAAAAGCAGTGTGTCAGCACACTCTCGCATTGTTGCTCAAATTCAAAGCATAAAATATTTAATACAGCCAGTGGCAACAAATTGGTTCTTATTCCCTTCCTTTGTGTTCAGGGGTTTCCATTCCCCATGTTTCACCTGCTGCTTCAGCCACAGAATCTTTGTAGTTGTCAAAATGGCAGACAAAGCTTCTTTCCCACCAGAGGAAAGCAATACTCCAGTATTCCCCCCCTCCCCGCGGGGGGGAGTGGGAGGGGAGGGGAATCCCACCACCAAATAAGTCAGGTTTCCCTGCTCACACCCACACCTTGTGTTTAAAATCCCACCACTTTAACAGCCATGGAGAATCCTGGGAACTATCATTTATTAAGGGTGTTGGGAATTATAGTTTGGCAAGGCCAGCAACCTTAGCAAACGAGAACTCTCAGGCTTCACTGAGGGGAGCCATGACTGTTAAAGTGCCTCAGGTGACAGGGACAGAAAAGATTCTAATCACACGAAGGGGTTGAATTCCTCAATGTTATTTACTCAATTTATATCTTGCCCTTCTTTCCGAAGAAGCCAAGGCTGGTAAAGATGTTAATAATAATAATAATAATAATAATAATAATAATAATAATAATAATAGTAACAACAATAATTTTTAAAAATATATTTTTAAAAGTTCACTACTTTCCAAAAGCAGCTAAGATGCCTTCAACCAGTGGTCTCAATGTTGCTAAGAACAGTGTCTTTCAGCCATCAAATGCCTGAGTAAACGGGAATGTTTTTAAATTCCTTATTAGACTTAGTCATGAGGGAGACAGATGCACCTCACGAGGAAGGACATTCCACAAATGGGAAACTGCCACCAAAAAGGCCCTGGGTCAATAAGGCTTACACCAGGAACAGTGTTGTATACCAAAAGACCCAGGATATTATCTCACAGGCATATATATATATATATATATATATATATATATATATATATATATATAATGTATAACCAAATTCCATCAGTAGGGCTCCTAATGTACAATGTTTTAGAACCAATCAACTATCACAATATTTGTAAATGTTCCTCAGTTCATTTGACAGGTGGCCCAGTAACACAACTAGGGATGGAGAAGAATTTTGGTCAGTCCACATTTTAAAGGCAGAGTGGTGT
Organism: Lacerta agilis; assembly: GCF_009819535.1. Classification (NCBI taxonomy): domain Eukaryota; kingdom Metazoa; phylum Chordata; class Lepidosauria; order Squamata; family Lacertidae; genus Lacerta; species Lacerta agilis. Next base: position 92,337,273 of record NC_046314.1, on the reverse strand, counting down.
CGTAGTTAGAGTGCTGGACTAGATGGGACACCAGGGTTCAAATCCCTACTCAGACATGAGGCCCACTGGGTGACTTTGAGCCAGTCACTATCTCCCAAAATAGCCTACCTTGCAGGATTGTTGAAATGATAAAGTGGGGAGAGGGAAAAGAGTATATGCCACCTTGAGGTCCTTGAAGAAAAGGGGGGATATAAATATAAGAATAAAGAAACACATAAACTGGCCTAATTCATAGCTTCCATTCTTACGTATTTTTCGCTCCATAAGACACACTTTTTTCCTCCTAAAAAGTAAGGGGAAATATCTGTGCTTCTTATGGAGTGAACTGTGGTCCCTGGAGCTGAATTGCCCAGGGGCCAAAAGGGGCTGTTGAAAGGACCCCGCTCAGCGGCTGATCAGCAAGTGATTAGAAGAGAGATAAGAGTCCGGGCTCCCTTTTGGCTGCCCCTTTGCCCAGGCCTCCTTTGTTGAATGTGCTGCAGAGGGTGGTTGTCTGTTTCCCCAGTGACATGTGACTGGCTAATAAGATTATCTGTCTGGAAAAAGTAGAAACGGCTCCCTTTCCTTAAGATTTTTCAGAAATGTGAGTTGAACCCCATAAAAACGGGGCTTTTCCTCTTTGCTTTTCCCCCTTTGCAAAAGGAGCTTTGCTTTTCCCCCTTTGCAAAAAAGCTGCAAAACTTTTAGCTGATCCTAAAAAAAACAGGGCTTTTAGAGGAGGAAAACCAGAAAAATATTTTTCTTCTTCTTTCCTCCTCTAAAAACGAGGTGCTCCCTATGGAGAGAAAAATACGGTACCTAGAAATGAGACTGGATTGCATACTACATACCACTCTAAATTTTGGGATGTGGTTTAAAAATAATAATTATACAAAAATGCATATTTTTACAGGGGGAAAGTGTGTAGGGAAATGCATACAATGCCAGGTGTCGAGATGGCTTATAATAAAAATGTAACACAAAAATAAAACAGAAGAAGAAATGAAGAGCATAAAAGTAGCAGAATAAGCAAGCGAAACGGTGAACCAAAAAGCAGCTGGGAGAACCAAAATCAATAAAAGAAAGGGTACTCAAACATAGACCAAATATAGAATGGTTCTTCAATATAGCCATGGAGACAGGCACACATGGCTGGGATGGGCGTTTCAGAGTCTGGTTGTGGCCTAGAAGGTGATGTCATTGGTTCTGCCCTATTAAAAAAAAATTCCCCAGTGTTGCACTCGCCTGCATTCCTCCTCCACTATACCACTGGATGGGAAGTTGAGGACAGAGTTTTTGCACAGAACAACATCTGCTAGCAGCAATGGCCAATTCAAAGTAAAGAACCAAGAAGGATAATGACTTGAGTCATCTGAAGACACCACCCTTCTCACTTCTTTACTTGGAATTTACTTGGCTTTCAAGGTGAGTGGAAACCATCTCCAGAACAGAGTAATCTCTGGTGATTTCAAATCATACAATAGGCTCAGGTAAGAAAATGAGGAAACTAAATGCAGCTCATCCTGGGAATGCCCACTTGACCTGAGATAATTTTGGACTGATCACATTATTCACAAACTGATTTGATTACGAAAGGCGAGGAGAACGGGAGACCAACAGTTTGCTCCCTCCCTCTGCCTTATTGCTTTTCCATCATGATCTATAGAAGATTTTTGCTGATAATTATGGAAAATGGGGGAGAAATATAATTTCCCCACCAAATTTGTAGTGCACACATGACCTCTGGCAGCATTCCCTTTTAAATATAAGAATAATTAAAGTTGAACACCTTAATTCATAATTGATCCCTCCATCCATCAATTTTGCTTTGTATTCTGTTCACCAAATTTTACCTCTTTGCAAAATTCTAACAATGTATTTGGTATTCAGAGTTTATTGCAATATATTTTACATATATGAATAGATTGTTGTAAATGCTGAAGCACTGACCTTCAACATTTGATCTGTCCTTGCTACTTACATAACTCCTGAGGTATTGTTTCTTCTTATGGATAGAAAGACTTAACAAAGAAATTACCCAGCAGTGCATGAGGTGGATCAATTTCACTCCATCACCCAGTGCAAAATTCCAAAGACTACCTGGAACAAAAACTTGATATTTGTTATATTCTTTAGCTCCACCCTCCAATTTATGCAGAAAATGAACACGAAAAAGCTATGATATGACATGATAAAGCTATGAATTTTCGTGTCCAATTTGATTGATTTGCAGGGTTCTTTTTGTACAAGTTGCTCAATGCTAAATAATAAAACTACCAAGCATGTACATTTTTAATAGCTGGAGGGGGAGCTGGATACTGACATCTCAGAAATAATTAATAACTTGTGTTTTAAAGGGGAGGAAATTCAGTATAAACCAAGGAGATAAATACTAAAGTAAAAATTTCTGAAGAAGCAGGAGGAGGAGGCAAATATTTTATAGACCTGTTAAGAGCCTTTTAACAGCTTTAAAAATGCCATACATCACACAGCATCTTTTAGCACCAGTATTTCCTTTGTTACTAGAGAGGCAGAGCTGAAAGTTTCTTTGAAACAACAAGCTCCTGACAGCAAACCTATTCACCAATTTCTTTCCATTACTAGGCCGTATTATGAGAAGTAGGCCACTTAGGGATAAATCTGACTGGTTGCTGAGCTGGTGAGTTTCCTCCAGTTTCTCATCTGGGCTGAGTTTGGTCATAGTACTAAAACCATGCTTTGGCTAACTTTGACTTGCTGAATGTCCACCAACAAACCACCAAGATAAGGCGCAGCCATATTTATATGATCAAACCCTGACTCAGTAAGCCAGCATACAAATGTGTTCCATCCATTTGCACTGTCCCTCGATCTTGATGAAGGGAACATGCACTAGAACCACGTGGGCAGTGGGTGTTAAGCAACACAACAAACTAGGATTAAGCCAAGGCACAGATGTAACAACAAACCACTGTTTAGGGAAACCATGATTCACAAGTCAAGTTTAAACTTGTTGCCTGGTTTTCACTGGCTTAATATACTAGGGTATGCACAGGCTTTGTGAACCTGTGCGTTCCTCTTTTCCTTTGTTCCTCCTTTATAGCAGGTAAACAAACCAGAAAGCTGCCATTAACCATTGTTTAAGGGGTTATCTGCAACTTCTGTTTACTGGGCTGGCAAGTGAACACAGTGCTGCAAGCATTTCCACACATCCAGCTCCAACTCTTCAGAAAACTGAAGTCTAGAGGTGGAGATAGGCTTGGGGTGCTGTGGTCACTTGCCAACCTAGCCTACTGACAATTGGAGAGATCACATTAGTGAGGCCAGAGCACCTGAGATAGTGGTCATGTAAAATCATTGCCATGTGCAGCTACCTGTAAGTTCTCTGCACAGCCAAATCTGAGAGGCAAATGCCCAGCAAGAACATGGCCCAGCAATTCTCTTGAGCAGGAAGTGCAAAACGGTAACAAGCTCTTTGATGCAGTCAAGTGCCCAGGAGGGACTATGTTTAGGCCAGCTAACTTTTAGCAAATAAATGCTATGTTGTTAAAAAAAAAAATCAGTTTTCCAAAAGTGAAAGGTTTGATGTGCAACTATATGTTCTTGAACTACTTTTTATAGGTAGGCAATCTGTGACCTAGGGCACAGGTGCAGAGCCTTTTGGATTCTGGGGGTCAGATACTGTCAAGTGAGTGGAAAAACCCACCTATCAATCATATCAACATGATATCACATACTTGACAGGAGGGAGATTGTATTACATATCTAGACTTGTGCCCAGTTGTTATTGTTAACAGTTTTATTATTTTGGCCAAAAAATAATAATGATTGAAAGGTGGGTTGTCCCACCCACCTGAGCTTGAGAGTTACAGCGCAGGGGCATCAGCAGCCCTATCCTTGAGCAAGTTATCTGCCTGGTTGTTCCTTTGAATCCCTGCCCTTACTGATACGACACATCATGCATTATATTGGGTGGATGAGGCTTTCCCCATATGGTGCTTCAAGCCTCAAACCACACCTCAACCAAACACACCGCAAAACCTCATGCTTCTTACAAGCATAATTCAAGCAGGGAGAGAGAACACTGTTGCAGCCAAGGTGCAACTGGGTGACTTGCAATGGACAGGCAGAAGCCAACAGAACAACTTGCCATAGAGCCAGGGTGGTAGAACCAGACCCAGGACCTTCACAGGCACAGACATTCCTCTGATCTCAGGAACCCAATACATCGTCAGCCTCCCACAGTACAGTGGTACCTCTGGTTACAAACTTAATTCGTTCTGGAGGTTCTTAACCTGAAACCGTTCTTAACCTGAGGTACCACTTTAGCTAATGGGGGCTCCCGCTCCTGCCACACCACCGCCGCACAATTTCTGTTCTCATCCTGAGGTAAAGTTCTTAACCTGAGGTACTATTTCCGGGTTAGCGGAGTCTGTAACCCGAAGTGTTTGTAACCAGAATAGTGCTTTGTTTAATAGCAGAAGGAAAAGCTTTCAATCTGCTTTTTGTGGGTGCAAAAGAGCAACAGAGAGGAGCAGAGAGAATGTGAGCCTTAGCCTTGCTGTAGTAAATTCAGGAAACCAAGCTTTTTTATGTTTTAATTGGCCAGTATCTTTGGTCTCTCTCACACCATCAGTCCCAAACCCCTTTTAATACATCTTAAGTTCCGTTTAGGGATCTATGTGTTTGCTCCAAACGAGCAGCACCGCTGTACTCTGCTTGTCAGATGAGTTCAGTGTCTCGCATGTGTTTTGTGACCACAACTAGTTCAGCTACATGGTATCATGTGAAACAAATACCCTTGAGAGTTTGTTCGTTTGTGCCACTTTCTGCTGTCTCATTACATTTTGCTGCTGGTGTCCTCCAATCTCAGGCATGAATGATGTTTCAATGGGGTCCCCTCAGGATCTCCACATGGCAGCAAGAAGATTCCTCAGTTCTGATTACAAAAGATGAATATATTTGAGAGGAAAAGAGCACTAGCAGGCACTTTCTGTTCAAGAGCCTTATGAAGAAAATGCTGAGGGGTGAAAATGCAGGAGGAACAAGAAGATATCATCTCTTATCCATGCCGCCGGACACAGAGAGACGTTTCCTAACCCAAGGGGCCTGCAATGGCTGTATTTCTTCAGTGGCCAAAAAAGAATCCACAATTGACATTTAAGGCTGCAATCCTCGCCCATTTACCTGGGAGTATTCCCCACCAAATTCAACAGGATTTACTTCTGAGTAGCCATGGTTGAGAATACATTGTAAGAAATTAATGCACTGTAGGCATGCACTGTATATATTAATTCATCCAAATGTAGAATTATAATAGTGAAGGGATTATTCAAATAGGGTGTTAATGAAAATACAGGGGGGACACAGATATAAAGAACAAAGAAAATGGTGGGGGTTCAAAACCCTGAAAGGAAGTTCAAATGCAGGGGTTAACACTGAGTCAAATACTCAAATCCATTTTCAGTCATATGTCTCACTGGAACATGTAGAGCATTACATAAAGGTGTGCATCTAAGCATGTATGAAGTTCCTTTTCTCACTAACAGGCACAGCCAGCTCCTGCCACCCGGGATTAAAGTGAATGGCTTCCAAATTAGACAATGCAACCTCTAGGCAAACAAGACTCAGCATCTCTCCTTCCACAAATGCCATGGGTGACAAAGATGAAAAGGATGCATCGGACAGAAGCCAACAATGTGTAAGCAGCTGAGTAAGCAGGGAAGCCAGAGAGGGATGGTTGGAGGAGGAAGAGTACTGAGGAAAGTGGATACTAAGGGGTGGGGGAGATGCTGGAAAGGTACAGCAAGGAACTCCCACACACACACACACACACACACACACACACACACACCTTGGCACATTTTCTGGGCTGCTGCAATGTCACAGAACTCTCTGGAAGATGAATGTCCATGGAGTCTAGAGATGGAAAATTCAATGTGGTGTGAAAAAAAAATGCAAGAGATGCCATGGGCTGAACTTCACATGTGGCCCCTGACTCTTGGGGGCATGCATGTCTCCTGATGGGTGGTATTCAACCAGAGTTATATTTAGAAGAGTGCATGTTGGAAAAATTGCCTGTTTATTGAGCATTCATCCTGATTTGCTTATACAACGTTTATGCGGAGGCTAGACTATACCTGGTCTTTACTGAGCATTCCTTCTGGATTGTTTGTGGGATGGATACGTGACAATGAGTATTCATCATGCTTATTTGCTTGTAGAGTGTTTATAATCCCATGCTTTTCAATGCCATTCCCCTCACTTTTGTAACTACAAAAAGTAGTCTGTTTCTTTGTTGAAGTACCGGTACATTTGTTGTGCTAGGGCAGCAAAACGCTTTAATCCCTTTTAAAAGTGCAAAAGTGAGTTTGCAGTATCCTCTTGAATCCCTCTCACAAAACAGTGGCAGTCTGGCAGCACCTTTAGAATAAATCAACTAGAATAAATGGTCCTGCAATTTTGTGGACCTCCTTGGTTACAGAAAGCTCTTTATTTTTCACAACTTTTTTCTTATTGTGGACAAATTCTTACAGGTGCCATAACAGAACAGGCCTGCTGAATTCCCCACAATTCCACAGTACCTTTTCCTCCAGATTTTAGCTAGCCTCCACTGAACAAAGAGATCCCTTTTGATTTAGAGATGTTGAGGGTACGTAGTCTAAACTGAGCATCTGAGAGGCAAGGGAAAGATAATGTTTTATAGAAAGAAATGAATCCAGTTATGGAATGTTAGTTGGTGTGAATTTTGGTTTACTTTTAAGAGCCAGGCAGGACGTATTTTGTAAAGTGCTTTCTCACATAGTTGTATATGAATGAACTGAGACTATAATAGTAATGTTCCTGCTAAGTTGGTGCCGTTCAAGCATTTTGTTCGTATATGTATTCACTATAGCAGCAGAAATGCAAAGAAAGGGGCTGCACCCCATACAGCCAAGTTTTTAATACACATTATTATTCATTGAGGAACTAATAAAGGAACAGATTGTGCAGTGTAATTATTGAAAGTCACAAAAAAGAATGGAATTGTCAGCTCTGAAGCAAACATATTAACGTGATCTAGGGCAAGTAATTTAAACTCAAGTGTATCATCTCCCAGTTTGCAAGTTGGTATGACTTTGGAAATTCGTGAATAGAACCTAGTCTTTTTGAGCAGAATCCCGAAGAGTCCAGTGCTAATCATCTGCCTCTAAGTCCCATTGATTTTATATCCAGTCAAAAACATACCGGTGATGCTAAGTATGTTTCAAATGTATCCCTTTGACTAACGCTTCCAGAGGTGCTGTTGTGTTATATCTGTTGCAGCAAGAACGACTAAAAGTGATCATGGTACAGTAAACCTGTTGGCCATTAAGATGCTCTTAGACTCTTCTTCCTCCTTCGCTGCATCTCTGCTGGAAGAATGCTCTAACACTAAATGCCCAAGTTCCCAACTTCTAATGGAGGCTAGTCGGGCCTTGGTAACACAGATAACACAGTCCTGTGTATTGGGACACAGTCCTGTGTACATGGGGCCAGCACCAGGGCTGCATTCACATGGCAGTGTATTATGTTTTCATGCCTTTTCTCTATGTGCTAAATTGCGCATTTGTGCATTCACATGATGTAAAAGCTATTTCTGGAACTATAATGGAATATAGTGCAAATTAAGTGGTCATTTCTGTGTTATTTGCTTCCAGGTAAAATGAAAATGAGTGGTAAACTGGCACAAGATTCCACTATAGTTCTGGAACTGGCTCTTACGTCATCCGGAAGATCAAATAAAATGTGGAAATTAACAGTTAGGGAAATGTTGTGAAAATGGAATGAACTGCCGTGTGGATGAAGCCTACGAGTAAACACTTCATTCTTTAAGGGACCAGGAAAACTAAGCGAGAGACTTCTTTGCTCATAGCAAAGGGCAGTGAAAGATATTAGCTAGTGAATAGAACATGACTTAGATTATGGTTGGCTATGGAGATAATGAACAGCTACTTCTTAGTGTGTCTTAAGGAATGTTGGGTGGGGGTGAGAGTGGAAACATGGTTAAAAATATATGGAGGATAAATAACAGATGCCAGATGGGAGACTAGAGAAATGCCTGAGGTCAGCTGCTAAGAACATGAGGAAATCTGAAGTCCAATATGTGCAGACATTATGGTAGATGAGTTAAGGGACATAATCCTCACAATGAGATAATATGGCCTTTTCATATAATTGGAAAAAAATTATGACAACTTCATTCGAAATATCAAAAAATACAGTCAGCATAAGCTCTAATATTAATAGGGTGAGCAAATATTATTATCCTATTTAATCACAAGTGATTTAATGATCCTTATCTGATTATACAGGCATCCCAAGCAACAGTATTAAAATAAATAAATAGAACATTAAAAAGGGTTTTATCTGGTAAGCTGCTTGAAAATATCCAAATTAAATGGTACCAGGAGCAGGCGGGGGAGAGGAATCCATCAATTTTAATGGTATCTAAATATTTAAAATTACTATGGGTGTGTGCACAACACTGTCCAGTGTTAATAATAAGTAGGTCTCAAGCTGCTTCTATTAAAGGGGATACTTCTATTGACTTGAATAGGAACAAAAGAGCCCTGCTGCATCAGATCAGACAGAGGCCCATCTAGCACAGCATCCTGTTCTCACAGTGGCCAACCAGCTGCCAGTGGGGGACTTCTGCTTAGCCCCATGGAAATTAAACTGTGATGTCCTACAAGGTTCCATCTTGTCCCTTATGCTTGTGTGTTAGTTAGTTAGTTAGTTAGTTACCACCCAACTGACTGGGTTGCCCCAGTCACTCTGGGTAGCTTCCAACAAATTATAAAACCACATCAAACATGAAAAACGTCTATATATATGGTCATCGGGTGATTTGAAGCATAGTGTCAGCAATATGCTGATGACACCCAACTCTATTTCTCATTGTTCTCAGAGTCAGGTAAAAGTGCCCAGGCACAGGACTGGAGCTCAGAGGTTGTAAGGGCCAAACAACTAAGTTACTGTACTATAACTGTAGCATGTAGTTGGATAGTAGAGTGAAGCTATATTATACCTAAATATACGTGGTGTTTTAATACAATTTCATTTTCCTCTACAATGTAAAGCCACCATGTCAAATCCTGTGTTTTGAGAAAATCTAAAGTTAACAGAGTACTGTACAGTTGTTCATTTGTGGGAGGGACTAACTCTATGGCTCAATCTCCTTCCCTTTATTTCCACTGGCTCAGAGCATGAACTGTCTGCAGCAGGCAGTTCCATCAGCCTACGGAAATATAGATCAAGTCCAATTTTTTTTTTAAATTGACATGTTTATGCTTTAAAGCTATTTTCACTCTTCACAACGGCCCTTTATAGACAATGTAACAACTAAATGCATAGTCTTTTTCAGCTCTAATTTGACCTACCTAATGTTTGTGTGAGTGTGTATGTGTTTGGGAAAAATATAAATGCCAAGTAGACCTTTAGATTAATAGGCACCATATTGGTAATGTACAAATCACTTTTAACAGCCACTATTACTTTGGGGGGGGGGGAGCTTGCTAACTGCTCTTTAATTAAGTACACTAAATGACCTTAAGGGGATTAGTAGTCTTGTCTGATAATCAATAAGCATGGCAAGATTGCTGTCCCATAAACTGGGGCTGGAGAACAAAATTAATCTGTGCAGATTAGTTCTCCTAGTCTGCTTTGTTTGCTGAAGACTGGTTCAGAATAGCTGTGGTGGAATTCATTCATCAGAGCTGCAACAAAATCCTTTTGTAAATATGGATTCTCATTTCTCACCTGAGCCTGAGTAAGAACAATACAGCTCAGGAACAAGGGCGAAAGAGTATCTGTATCAGCAACCCACCTACCCCCCCCCCCAAAAGCATGAACCCTCATTAATGAATTGATGGGATGGTTGGGCACTAAGTAGGACAGCCTTGTGCCCTCTTTTACTTAAGACAGCCCTATATGTGAAGGGATGTGGATGGTGCTGTGGTCTAAACTACTGAGCCTCTTGGGCTTGCTGATTGGAAAGTCAGCAGTTTGAGTCTGTGTGTTGGAGTGAGCTCCCGTTGCTATGTCCCAGCTTCTGCCAACCTAGCAGTTTAAAAGCATACCAGTGCAAGTAGATAATTAGGTACTGCTGCAGCGGGAAGGTACGTAAACAGTGCTTTGGCACTTGTCCCATAGTGCCAGAAGATGTTTAGTCATGCTGGCCACATGACCTGGAAAGCTGTGTGCAGACAAACGCCGGCTCCCTTGGCCGGAAAAGCAAGATGAGCGCTGCACCCCATAGTCGCCTTTGACTGGACTTAACTGTCCAGGGGTCCTTTACCTTATACCTTTTTACTCTCTATACAAAGGGCAGTCAGGAAATGCCTCTGTATTTTAAAATGTCTCTTACTGAAAGGCTCCCAGTCTGTTCTGAAGATTAAGTACCATCAGAAGGGGGAGCTAGGCCACAAAACAACAGCTATTGGGCACCCTTTATCCATTTTAAAAATAAGTAACACTGGCAAAGCATGAATTCAGCAGACCAGTCAAAATGTTGCAGCTTGACGTGCAAGTAGAACACCCCCCCCCCCGGCCATTTCCCAAAAAGAATCCCACCTGTGGACTGCATTTTCTCTTCATATCCCAAATATTATCTAAATACTACCATTTATTAGTTTCTAATATTTACTAACAGACTCTAGTATCCCATCTATAACTGTATGTTTGCATTTGAACTTGTGGGACACACTTGGGTTATCAGGCCTCAATCCTGCATTTCCACAACAATGCCCCTACTTTGCATGGTGAGATGTTGGAAGGTGTGCAATGAACCCAACATTTCTCCTTTTCCATCATCCACTGCTTATTCCTCCAAATTGTCTTCATTTCCAGAATTGCCGGATAAATTGTATGAGAACTTTATTGCTGAGTGCCATGGCCTCTTTGGCTCACAATAAGATTTTTTTTCTTCTGTTGTAGGCATTTTGACCCTACCGCTGTAAGCTTCCCATATATAAATACTCCATTGTCCTAGCTGAATAGCAGAGCAAGTTGGCTACCAAAAGCAACAGTATTGCTTTTGAGATATGTATTGCCAAGGTGTCGTGGGGGGCATGTGTGAAATACAAAAACAAAACAGAAATGGTTTTGTTTTGAAGACAGGATGTCTGTAAAACAGTGGAAACCTGGAAAGTCATAACAAGGTTCATGCAAACTTAGGCACTAGTGTTGGGCTCTCACTCCCCAAGAGATCAGTCATATCATGTGCCTTCATCCTCTTTATGTCAAAGGACTTCTGGGAGCTGATTTTACAGCAATGGCATGATATAATAGAGAGTAATTAATGCTGCATCGAACATGTCATTTTTACCCAGTTTTATTCAATTTAATTAATTTGCTCAAATTAAACAACTCTGGTAGAAAAGACAGAAAGAAAAAGAATGTAGATCCGCTGATTTTTCCTGACTCTATAAAGATGTATGAAAAGTTGGATAAAAACTGTAAAGAATGTGTGTGAGAGATAGAGAGAAATTCAACACAGAATCTTAATTCAATTTGCTGAATTGTTTTAAGGCATATTGCTGGTTTATTATTCAAGTGTATCGGGCACATCTAGGCATACATAATAATAATAATAATAATAATAATAATAATAATAATAATAATAATAATAATAATAATAATATTTATTATTTGTACCCCGCCCATCTGGCTGGATTTCCCCAGCCACTCTGGGCGGCTTCCAACAGAAATCAAATACAAAAATATCAAACATTAAAAACTTCCCTAAAAAGGGCTGCCTTCAGGTTTTTTCTGAATGTCAGGTAGTTGTTTATTCCCTTGACTTCTGATGGGAGGGCGTTCCACAGGGCGGGCGCCACTACCGAGAAGGCCCTCTGCCTGGTTCCCTGTAGTTTTGCTTCTCGCAGTGAGGGAACCGACAGAAGGCCCTCGGCGCTGGATCTCAGTGTCCGGGCTGAGTGATGGGGGTGGAGACGTTCCTTCAGGTATACAGGACCGAGGCCGTTTAGGGATTTAAAGGTCAGCACCAACACTTTGAATTGTGCTCGGAAACGTACTGGGAGCCAATGCAGATCTCTCAGGGCCGGTGTTATGTGGTCCCGGCGGCCACTCCGTCACCAGTCTAGCTGCCGCAACATATTTCCAGGCCCACTTTAAATGCTGCTTTTAATGGTTCAGAACCAGGTTACCTCCTCCCACATATGCCTATCTGAACCCTAAGATCTTCTTTTGAGGCCTTGCTCTAGATGTCCAGGCCAAGTGAAGTGAGGCAAGTGTTTACAAAGAGGGCCTTTTTGGTAGTGGCACCATGGCTATAGAATAGGCTTCCCAGAGAGGCTCACCTGGCACCTTCTCTATGCTGTTTTGGGTGTAGGTAATTTAAACATAATTTAAATTATGTTTTACAATTTAGGCTTTAAACTTCTTATACCATTTGTGTTTCAGGGGAAACTTTTTTTGCCTGTTCTGTAATGCTTCCTGTTAATTTTAATTATTTATTTTCTAATATAGTTTTGTTTGTAAGCCACCCAAGTTATATTTATTGTTGTGCAGCTATATCAGCTTATTAACAATTATTAATATTGATTCTAAACATTTTTATGATTATATTAGTATTATTCGAATCAATATATGTCGTATATAAAGATGTCGTATATAAACCTTTAATACTTACGTGTAAATTTCCCTTCACTAGCAATTCACAAACACGCAACTATTGATTGCTGCTTAAGGGAAAATTCTTTTTTTTTGCTTGTGTTATAAAAACATATTACAGCTGTGTTTTTTAGGTTCCTTCTTTTGTTCTTGTGAAAAGGTTTTGTGGTGTGAAGTACAGGAGATTGACCTTAATCTTTTCACACTAGGAGTTTGGAGTTTCTTCCCCTAAATCTCCTGGTTATAAGAGAGAACTCATTTAAGATACAATAAGAGCCTCACAGGAATTCATTTAGTGGTGCATTTAGTAAAGGAGCATCTATTCATTTTGGTCCTGGTCAGCCTTGTATGGGATAGGAGACTATTTTTTTATTGGAAAAAAATTACAGTGATGTAAATCACTGTGATAACTATGTGAATCGCCAGTATAAGCACATTTCCCTTTTAAATTTATTATTGAGACCCAAACTCTACAATTCTATGATTCCATGCTTCTAGGATTGTTGCCTTTTAGAAGCAACAGGGTTCCAAACTGTAGAAAAATACAAGTCGCACAACTCTACCCAAAAATCAAAAAATGGAATGAAAATGTATGCAAAATATTAAGTATAAAATCTCGCCTCAATTGGACTTTCACATAAGCTAATTCTGAATTTAATGATGATTTTAGAGGGAAATAGCACCCAGTTCTACACATTATTAACTCTGTTTCCTGGAAATACAAAAGGCTGCTTAGGTTCTCTTCTTTCGCTATTTAAACATAGCAACAATAAATCACTTTAGTACTGTCTACTTCCCTTTATACATTACATAATTACTACTGTCATTAAAGTTACCGTATATAAAACTTGGAATAATCAGTTTTGTAAATCTGCAGAAGGCTTATAGCTTATAGGTTGCTTCTCCTCCCCATTGACTTCATTTTGCCAACAGTTCCTCACATTGTAGACAGTCCCAGTGAAGCTGTGAAAAGATTAGACAGAGCACATGGTACAGTGAACTGGAGAGAGTGTTAGGAGTGTGAGTTTAATGCTGTTACTGTTAAAATAGTTCCCTATTAACTCCTTTCATTTCCACCATTAGCACAATTGGGAAAACCAATAGATTATTCCCAAATGGTGCTAAAAACAAAACAAAACTGCAGAGTGACTTCACTGTCTTTATATGAGGTATATACATGACTAGTGGCTCTTCCAGTAGGCAAGCTTAGGTTGCTTCTGTGTGCGCATTTACAGCAAGTCACAGCTGATAGTTTTTCTCCCTTTCAACGCTGCCTCCTTGATTCTGAGTGTCCATGCTTCTAGATTTGTGAGACAGGAATGAGGGAAGGGTAATCTAATACAGTGGTACCTCTGGTTGCAAACTTAATTTGTTCTGGAGGTCTGTTCTTAACCTGAAACTATTCTTAACCTGAGGTACCTCTTTAGCTAATGGGGCCTCCCACTGCCGCCTCGCTGCTGTCATGCAATTTCTGTTCTCATCCTGAGGTAAAGTTCTTAACCCAAGGTAATTCTTCCAGGTTAACCCGAAGTGTTTGTAACCTGAGGTGTTTGTAACCCGAGGTACCACTATACTGCACAGTAAGACAATGGTATGAGATCCCACAGGGCATGGAATCAAGTAGGAACAGAAGGAGCTGGCCTATGGTGGGAGGGTCCCAAAGGACATGACATACTTGTGAGATCAGGTGAGTGATTGAGGCCCAGTAAGGTGCTAAAGCCATCAGGCCAGATGCAATGGGGAAAGAGAATATGCCAAACCCTAAAGATCCATAATTCAAATTCAGAATCCATGTTTTGTCCAAGAAGGGCCCAGCAGAAGTTACCAAGGATGTACAATATGTTCTTAAGTGCTGTCAATATTTTTGGTGACCGAAGGGCCAGGATATGCCATGCTCTTTCCTGTAGGTGTCACACAGTGGCGTTGGAGATAAGTACATGGTGCATGGGAGGAGTGCTGATTGGACAGCAGCATCCCTTTGTATGAGGACTGAGGCTCTGGTGAAAGAGAAGGCATTGCCCCCCCCCCGGACCTCTCAAGTACTTGTTTCTGATTGTATCTGATGAAGCACACTTATTGCATAATATTTAGTAGTAGTACAGTCGTACCTTGGATCCCAAACACCTTGCAAGTCAAAACATTTTGGCTTCTGAACACCGCAAACCCGGAAGTGAGTGTTCTGGCTTGCAAATGTTCTTTGGAACCCGAACATCCGACGCATCTTCCGATTGGCTGCACGAGCTTCCGCGCTTTGGTTTCTGAACGTTTTGGAAGTCGAACGGACTTCCGGAACAGATTCCATTCAACTTCCAAGGCACAATTGTATTTATTACATTTGTTAGTCACTGTATACAAAAGAAAAAAGTATCGAAGCAACTCAACAAGATAAGATACAGATAAATAAGAACTTGTCTTAACCACTCCACTAAAAGATTATTATTATTATTGATTAAATTTGTATACTGCCTTTCCTATGTAGATCTCAAGGCAATTCAGAACATAAAATTACAACATAAAAAGCACAAGATAAATAATAAAAATAAGAACAAAAACAAACCAATAATTGTTCCTCCCACAACACATTTGAAAGGCCATTGGATGTCAATCAGCCCAAGGCCTGGTGGAAGACGAACATTTTTACCTGGTGCTTAAATGTGTATAATGAAGTTACCAAAGGTCTGAGTGAATAAAGGGGCCTTAGTGTGGTGCCTAAAAACCAATGATGAAAGTGCCAGGCTTGTTTCTCCGGGGACAACAATCCGCTGGTGGGATGGGATGGCTTGAAAAAGCCCATTCTTGTGTGGCTACCCTCCAGAACTCCCTTTGTTTGGCAGATGGTGATAATACCACAATGGTCTCTTGTTTTCATTTGGTCTTTAGCAAGTGCAGGGAGTGCATTGCAGTCCCCATTTCTGCCTTCCAACTAGCTGGGTTTCCAGCTGATTTTCCAAAAGAGGTCCTTGGGCACTTACCCATTAGCTGAGGAACTGAGTGTACAGCAGGTACTAGCTTCCCATGTTCATTTTGCATGTTTAAGTATATTGCTTTTGTATTTGTATGAACCCAGTCATAGAGTCAAAACAGAGCAACAGGATATTTTCCCTATGTTGTAATATCATTATACAATATTGAGAGACAACGTGGATCATTTGGACCTGAGATGATTGTTGATGAATTGGTCTGGTTTCCAAGCACAATTTGAAGTGACAGCTTTGACCTATAAAGCCCTGCACATCATGGGACCTCAGTATCTGAAAGTTCTCCTCTTCCCATATGCATGTAGGCCCTTCTCTGAGTGCCTCAGTAATAAATGGTATCTATGAGGGTGAGGGCCATTTCAGTGGTGGACCCTTGGTTGTGAAACACTTACCCCAGAAAGGCTCACCTAGCTCCTGTTTTAATGTATTTTCAGCTACAGGTAAATACTTAAAAAAAATAAAAAGTCTAAGCCTTTTAACATTTTAAATCATGTATCTAAATACTATGATCTCCATTTTATGGTGGCTTAGAATGTTGTTCCACCTCTATGAGGGTGTTTCTGTAGCAATTATGAGGATGTGTTTGTGGCTGTTGGACTGAAATGATATTCATTCTGCTTTGCATGTCATGCTTTATAAGAGTTTTGGGACCTCCGGCGGCGACGCAACTGCGGGCGGTCGTGGGTCGCCTCGGCTGCGAGGCGACCCAGTCCGTCCCGGGGGTTGGAGCCCCGCTACCGCAAAGCGGGGCTCCGGTGGGGTGCGAGAAGAGCGTCTCGCACCCCGGGCTCCCCGGCGGGCCCGCTAAGCTCCGTCCCCTTCCCTTGCTCCCCCTGTAAAGGGGGAGTGGGGGTGAGAGGGGATCGCGGAGCTGGGCCATTAGGGGATATGCCCCAACCGGGACGCGAAGCGGCGCAGCTGCCCGTGGTCCGCGACATCGTTCTCCCTGTATAAGAGGAAGGAAAAGAAGCCTGGTGGCTGTGAGTACTTGATTGGATTAAATCGTGGAGACTAACGATCCGGGAGGTTTCAGGGAAAGGAAGCCTGCCTCCCTCCCTTCGGGGGCAAGAAAATAACGGTTTATGATAGACTGTTGCTACCAAGATGGTTACAATGTTTGGATTTTTTCACAAGTGAGACTATTTTGATCTCCCTTTGGGGAGGAAGAGGATGGAGAATATCTCTTTTTAAAGGTATTGTCTTTGCTCCCTGGTTTCAGGGAAAATGGCTGCGAAAAGTTTGAGTCAGAGTGGAAAACTACTGGTATAAGATGGAAAACATTGAAATAGAAACTGAAATTTGATACCTATGCCCCTCCTTACCATGTTGGGCTTTGTTTTTGAACTTGTTTTGAACTCTGGACTAACTGATGAACAAAGGATTACTATTCTGAAACTGGAACTGCTTAATCAGAAATTGAAGGTTTTGAGTGGGGACATGAAGAAAAATTTGCTTCCCACAGAGACCTTTCAGGTTATCGACACTATGGAAGAGAGCCTTGGCAAAGAGCTGAAGGGGATGTTTGAAGAACTGAGAGAGACGGCTTGGCGACTCCGGGAAAAAGAAACGTCCTTCGGGGGTGGCAGCCCCGGGACGGTTGTTATATCCAGCCCCCGAGGTGAGAGCTCGGGAGTGAGGGACAAAAAACTAAGATATCTACAAATAGAAGAAGAATGCAACATGGAATCGGAGAAGCTGAAAGAAGATGAACAGTGTACCCTGATGCTTGATGCAAGGACTGTTGGGGACTATGTCGGGATCTGTGAACGCACAAGAAAAGAGGACAATTTGAGGAGTGGTTCCGGTGTAAGATGGAGAAGGACATTGGATAGAGGGGGGATAGGGTGAATTGTATTAAGTGTAAAATATAAATGGTTTGTTATGGTAATCTGAAATCGGAAAGTTAAGACATTAAGTTTTATTTTATTTTTTAACAAGAAAAGGGATATTTTGAATTTTTTGTTATTAGCAGCAGTTTCAGGGAAAGAAGAAGTTTGCTTAGATTTGATTTAAGAATAATATGTTAAGATATAAAGTTCTGTTATTAATTATTATAGATTAAGATGATTGTTTAGATTGGAATTTTCTTTAAATGAATTCAATTAATAGAGAGGTGAAGTTATTAAAGTAGAATTTGGATTTGGAACCGAAGGAGAGAAGGCAGGGGAAGTCAATTGTAAAGATTCGGAACTAGATTTTTTTTTTTTTATGTGTAAACAAGAAGAAGAATCTTGGTTATGTCTGTATTTGTTTTGTATAAATGTGGGTGGGTAATTGTCTGGGTAGATGTAGGTGTGGGTGTGGGATTATTCTTTGTTATGAAAAATACCAATAAACTCTTTATAAAAAAAATAGAGTTTTACACTGTTCTTAGCACTTTGCAGGCTGCTCTCAGTGTTGCGTTGTGACTGCTGTTTTACTTGATTTCTTTTAAATTCTTTTTAATGGTTCATTAGTCAAAGAACTCTAGTTACGCTACAACATAATAAATACAAATTCAGCACAATAAATAAATAAATAAATTTATATTCTGCTTTTTTTGTAACAGTGCCTACTCAAAAGTGGCGATGTTGTTGTTTTATGACCTAATTTCCTCTGAAAGCCACAGCGAAGTGCTGTCCTTTCTGTGCATCTCGAAGTCCTCCCATTTTTATGGCCCAATTAATTATTAATTTGACTCTCATCTGCAAAATTGGAGGGAGTCTGTGTCCTTCCAGGCAGCACTCGCATTCGCACGGTGCCATCGCATTCCTGCAGCTCTGCTTTCACCTACTGTAATTTCTCTGCTAATAAAGAATATTTAAAAACTGGCCAGGAATCCTAAATTTGAAAAACTTGCTGTTTATTTCAGTGATGCTCCAGAGAAATGATAATGCAGTCCTTTTCCAGATTTAATTTAAACAGGAACAGGCAAAACAAATCTCTGTGGAGGGCATTTGACAATAATAAAATATTTCTCCCAGCGGGTGAGCTGGTAGCAATTGTATTGTTGCCATCAAAGCTCACGTTGCAGCAGGTCATTACCATCATAACAAGCCCTTGGACCAACTGGCATGGGCATGCAACATTGAGCTCCTGATGGGCACATTATTTCAGACCTTTAACTTCACAGAGAACAAGACAAATGCTCCTGGGAAAGGAGGATTATATTTTAAAATTCCTTTCTCTCTCCTCCCCGCCCCCCTTCAGCCTCGCTTAATAATAAGATGCCACACATAATCAATTGGATGCTTCTTAAAATCAGTATATTAACTCATTTTAAGAAAACTGAAGGATGGGTATTTGAGTCTTGTGGAAGAACGGCTGCAAAGCCTAATAAAAGGATAAACACTGCTCATGTCTAAGACGTCACAGTTCACAGTGCACATGAAAGCAAAGCACAAATAAAATAAAGGGGGAAAGTGGGCAAATAGCAACAGGATTCCTATTTTTGGTGTTCAGGTGAAATTTACAGAGTATGCCGTAGGACAGAAATAGAGAGGCTGTGGCTGTATACAATTGTTGGGCTCCCTACCCAGCACGACCAGTGATCAAGGAGGAGGGAGCTGTAGTCCAGCAACATCTGGAAGGGCAACAGATTTTTCCATCTTTGCTATGAATACGATTTGTTCTCTTTAACATTTTTGGAATTTAGATATTCCTATGTAAGTCTTTCCCAACTGTTGGCATCAGTAGCTCAAGCTGCCATGGTCCTTCCCAGGTCACCAAGCTTATCTTTCACATTTTGGTAACCACATTCTTGGCCCTTGATGGGGGGCTTCCTAACATATTGGTATGTCCCAGTTTCAGTTCTCCCAAGACTGCCATTTCCCTCTTTGAAAGCTGCTATCATAATGATGCTACATGATGACTGCATGTCATCCTGGATCATTTGGGTATAAAAATGGCAAGCACTAATCATAGGGCCCTTGGAGAAATACCAACAATAACACTGGTAAGACCTTATTCCATTCTTCTTTGCCGAGGTGCCCCCTATTTTACCACCTGCAAATGGGGTGTGGCAATATGTGGTTGTGGTTGTGGTTGTGTGTGTGTGTGTGTGTGTGTGTCTGTTTTAATTTAATATGCATTTTACATTTTGATTTTGTTTTACAATATGTTTTAAGTTATTGCAAGCCACTTTGTGGGTCTTTATGGTTCAGAAAGCAGAATATAAATCAAATGAATGAATCAATGTCTCCCTCTTTGTTCTCAGCATGTTGCCAGCCACTTTAGCCATGTATGTTCAGTAGGGAGGCTTGGCACTAGGTGCAGGGAAGGCCAGTGACAGATGAAAATCAGTAGCATCTTGCTGAAATGAATATTTCTCAGAGGGCTAGGCTAGATTCTTGCAGTATGCCTTCTGCAAGGAGTATTTTTGTTGTAGGGACATATCACGTGATCTCTACAAAGTGGACTTGAGCGGGGATGATTGTGAATTCAGTGGTCGGTCTTGAAATCAGATGGGAGTCACAGAATGCCAGTAGATTTCAGGATCTTAAATTTCTGCACAAAACCACTTGTAACTGTGGTGCCTTTGCTTCATATTTGAAATGGACTCCTCTGTTTACCAATGCTAGGGGCTACTGGGCTATCCCAGTATAGTATTACTTAACTGCCTCTCTTGGATTTTTGCAATGCTGTTAGGTTTCATGGAGGAATGTGTGGTTTCCTTTTCCAAATCTTGGAAAGCCCTTGTTTCTTTTCAGCAAAATATTTTGCTCCTCTCTGGGGAAATGGTGTTTGAGCAAGCAGATGCTCACTGGATCCATTCAGAGACTGGTAACAGATACCAGTTACCAAGAGGATTTTATAATTTAACACCTGTGTATGACACACAGTGTTTACCCTGCTAATCCTGGTTCCTTTATTTGGACTAGTCGAAAACTATATGAGATTTGTCACAGCCCCAATACGGTTTTTATGTGTCAGCCCTGCTGAATCAGTGCACCTGAGACCCAAGAAAAGCCACCTGCTGGAAACAGCTGTCACTGCATGGCTCAGGGCTATATCTAGGGTTTCTCAGATTCAAGCCACAGCAAGGAAAGGGCATGCTTCATCCAACCATTTTGTTAGCATGCATTTAAAGATGATCAATGCAGCCTAATCCCATGGCTAAGCCTAGAACCTCAGTGAAATGGCTTTTGGAATTTGGGGAATCAGCCTAGAGAGTCTACACCTAGGAAACAGTGAAAAGAACACCCATGTACATATGATAAAACGCATGAGGCAGATGATCAGCTCTTTTTTTTTAGAGGGCAACTAGCAACCAGATGCCAAATCTTGGTTAATTTTTATAAGAGAGAAACAGTGCATGGAAAAAAATGGAGGTCAGTTTGCGTGTCTTTGGGTCCAACCCTTAATAATCGGATGAGGAAGAAACCACTCCTTCCCCATTCAGTCACCCCCTCCCGCAAGATATGGTTAATTGTTACATCTGAATGAATAATTGGAAGCAAGCCATGACGTGGGACTAATTTGAAGTGAGTTTCATTATACTGAAAATATCAAATATTATGTGGGCCTGCACCAGCAAGTCATGGCTAAAGAGAGAACAAGTTGCACAGCAAGTTAAACCATGGTTTCAGCACCAAATAATAATGATCACAAACCATTGTTAAGTATTACATCTGGGCTGGGTATGGGTGAACAAAAAAACCCCAGTCAATAATAGTCCTAATAGTGTCGTGAATTCTTAACAACAGAAGAAAATATTTTAGAAAATTTCCTTCTAGTAACTCCTCCAAAAATCAGGTGCCACAGATTTTTTTGTCATAATTTGGAATCTCCGTGAAGACATGTTTTATGAACGCAATATACCAATACAAAAAGGGAACCTGTTAATTTATCTTAATAGTGGAAGGAGGTGGTGGAAAAACAGGAGCAGGGGCTGAATACTCCGTTGTCTTTAGAAACCTTTGTGTCATACGACCTCTCTAGGGACTGCCTAGCACTGAAGGTGAGAAACATGTTGAGCAAACAAATGACAAAATACTATCACGACAGGCTAAAAAAGCAAAATTAGTATTTGTATGTTGATTCTAAAAAAAAAGTCTTCTAGAAGCAAAAGTTGACCCTGTGGCAAGAAGGTACCACCTTTCTGACTCAAGCCAGAGATGCTGTTTCTGTAGAATGGCCTGTAGAATTACTAATGATCATCATTAACACCAATCTACACTATCCCTGTGATAGGGTGAGCTCCCATTGCTTGGTCCCAGCTCCTGCCCACCTAGCAGTTCGAAAGCACGTCAAAGTGCAAGTAGATAAATAGAGACCGCTCCGGCAGGAAGGTAAACGGCGTTTCTGTGCGCTGCTCTGGTTCACCAGAAGCGGCTTGGTCACGCCGGCCACATGACCCGGAAGCTGTACGCCGGCTCCCTTGGCCAGTAATGTGAGATGAGCACCGCAACCCCAGAGTCGGACACGACTAAACCTAATGGTCAGGGGTCCCTTTACTATTTTACACTATCACTACTAGTTTCTTGGCTTGCAAATCATAAATGCTGTTGCAAATAAGAGCTTTTTTATTTAAAACAAAAAAGATTATCCAATTTGTAAAGATAAATAAATAAAAAAATCATGTTTTAGGAGTGGAATGATGACTATAGCTGTTGATGAAGAAAGCAAATAGCCCATTGTAGACAGTAGTAATGTGATCTCAAAATTGCAGGGAACTTTTCTTTTATGACACTGACTGAGAGGTAATCATTTTCGGTAACGTGGCTTGATGTGGAGATGTTTTAAGATTAAATAAGTGCTTGTCAGAATGAATTATAATGTGTTAAGGGACAGCCTGCATATTCAGGTGTATGCAAAAAGACTATACCACACTGAAATTCATTTTGACAAGTCCTTATATGGCATATAGCCATGTGGCTACATTAGCTTGAGGGCATATATCCTTAGAGCTCTACTAAAGGTAGGGCTTATTTATTTGATTCCTTGATGGGGGGGGGAGCAAAACAAAAGCCACAACGCACAAAAAAATTAAAAGCAATCAAAAGTGGAAGCTTGTTTAATATTGCTCTACCATCATCCTGAAAGGCATAATAATTTGAGTTACACATCTGAACTGATTGGAGTTACAGAACCATATCTCCTTTTTGCATTTAACAATATATACAATATAAAATAAATACATTTACACAAATGGACATTGGTTGGAGCACACAGTATGATACACATCACAAAAATATACAGTTGATTGCTTTACAGATGTGAAGCCCATCTACAGCTATAGACATGATTTTTTTTTTCATTTGTGTTTTTTTTTACTAGTGGTTATTATGCAACTCCTGGATTATAACAAGCAGCTTAATTCAGTTCCCCCTCCCCCCTCTTTTGCGATCTTTGCACAATAAGACTGCCATAAAGTGTTTTCCTAGGCAGGTAAACAGAGATGCTTAAATAATTAAAATACAATTACCAACACCCATTTTCTCTTCCATAAGAAAAATAGCAGTTTTAATTTTTTATATCTTTTTATGTTAGCATTTAAATGCAAAATAGTGGAATAAATACAACAATCTGATTTGATTGAAACAAATGCGTAACTTCCAGGAGTCACACAATCATATTGCTTTAAATAAGGAGAAAGAAATAACAGTAAGAGGAAAGAAAAGAGCCTATTAGAAATTTCTTCTGCACCTTGAACTGAATGGGGGAGCCAAACAAGACCATAGTGCTCTTACACAATACCCTTTCATTCCAATGGCTTGTGCAGGAGAAATTCCATATGGATTAATTCCCCTAAACGAAATCTGTTATGCTAAAACACCTTTTGAAATCTTCCCCAATACTTCACAATAAATAAGTTAAAATTTCGTTCAGCAAGGTTTAAGATGAATGTTATTCTAATGCCTGTGCAGTGTATCTGTGTTTCAGTTAACAATTGTACAGCCACGAGATATTTGTTCATTGCAGCTCTAAAAATTACTGAAAACCAATAGTAAAAAATTGCACTGTGTTCCTTTAACACATTCCATCTTTCTTAAGTCTTTTATATGCTTTTCTTTTCTTTTCTGAGTGTGTTGATTGGCTATTGACCCTGAAAACCCAAGTTCTTTCAATGCGATACAGAAAAAACAATATTTATATTAGATATTTATATATACATATATAGTGTAGTTGAACAGTAGCAACTTAAACCCTGCACAAATTTTCTGGAAAATAATTATTTTTCACTCTTACATATATAAATAATTTTATAGAATCAGCACCATTTCCCTCCCCCGCCCCCAGGAGTTGTGAGGTTTTGCCATTTTTCAAAAGGGACGTGCCAATTTCCAAACTCCTATCACGCTATTAATTTTCAAGTTATTGGCCAACTGAATGAATTGCTAATGATGATTTATCTAGGACCACACGACAGTCACTTCTCTACTGAGAAAAACACAATCTACAAGAGAATCCCATATAGCTAATGAGAGATATACAGTATTTCTAGCACAAGGTTGATGTATCATCAGCCTGTTGTATTTTGTTTAAAGCACACGAGTAGCAATAATTTTGGAAACGTGTCTGCATTTAAAAAAAAAAGGTTTTGCAACAACACAGAGCAAGTTAATAACAACATCTGAGAGATGATTGGATGAAAGCTATATTTACAGCGTTTAAAAATTAGACTTATCTATAATCTTGAAATATTCAAAGTTTTATTTCTAAGCTATACATAGGTATTCTATAATAAACTGTTACAGAAATTATCCCTTGTTTTGAAAATATTATGATTTCAATGTGTATTTGTCCATAATGAGTACTTGTTTGGATTTTTTTTCCAATTTCTTAATTATTACTAGGAAGAACCTTATTATCAGAAGGAATAGAATATACTACTGAAGTCTCCTGAGGAATTTTACATCCAATATTGTCTCTAATTCTACCCTGTGTCTATAAGCACACGCCACAAGAATCCAAACACCACAAGAACAAGACAACAGTCTTTGAATGCAACAGAAAAAATTCCAAAAAGCACAGCAAACATGAAACATTGAAAAGCTGAACTACATTTCCTTTGTTTGTTAGGATTACAATTTTAATTACATTTGTGTACATAGAATAAGGTTGTTCACATAGTACAGGGAGCAGCTACTAACACTGGTACATTGGTATAGCATTTGATGGAGGTTATTGTTTATTGGTTATTTAGCGACTGTAGTTTTCTGGGGGCATCTAATTAGTTTATACATTAGATTACACCTCTTAACAGTCTTGAAATTGACCAACTTTTATGCTGTGACAACACTGGTTGAAAAAGCAGGTATACTGGTTAGGCTGTTTGTTAAAAAATGGCAATCTACCCAAAATAATATTTTTTTTTTTACAAATTAATAAATAATGGGTACAAGTGCTAGGTTCTTGAATTTGGTCAGAGGCTGACTATTCTGATATCTGATTCTGCCTTATTGCTAGTTGCAGTGGGTTGAACTTTGGAATAAAGTCTGCAATTTTGTAAAGACAAGCCATATTATTAATTAACACACAATATCATGTAGCAATTGTACCTTGGCCGTACAGAAGCACGCACTAACTTTTTTTTTTTAAATTCCTATTTGACATGGCATCTTAACATGTTAGACTACTCTGATATACTGTAGGTGTAATCTAATCCTTTGTTTCAGTGAACACTTAAGATATAAATTGGAGCTCATGCGAAGAAACGGGATGTCTTAGACCAGACTGGCACACAACATAAATTGCATCCGTGATAATATGCACCTTCCCTTCAACTATTGCTTGAGTAAGATAAATTCCCACATTAACAAATGGCTGAAAAGTGGTAAAGCTGGTAGAAAAAAATCTTCTGTTAGTAAGAAGAACCGAAACATTTGCGTTGTTTTTTTAAAAAAATTCTTCCTTCAGGATTCATTTGTCCTTCATTAAATGTTTGTAATTGTTCAAGCCAGCACAAAAATGCAGTATTTATTTATCTTTCCTCTTTAGTATTGCATGAATGAATAAAGCTCAAACTATTCCCTGAAAAAGTTACATCGTAGCTAACCTAAGAAATATCTGGAAGACTTGAAAAAACAATTAAGGAATCAAATGGCTGTAACTGATCTAGATGGAAATGCAATGATAAGAAGCAGCCAATGCGTCGTCATCGAAGTCGTCTAATTAGAGGCTGCTCTTGTGAAACCTAATACTGCATTCAGTCAGTTCATCGTGTTGTACTGTACTGCTATTTACGATGGTTCTCTTTTGATTCCTTTGTCATTGGGGCATTGTGGTTGGTAATAAGTTCACTGGCATCCATATTATGGATTTCAATCCTTTGGCAGACCTGGCTTCCATCTCTCTTCTATTAGAGACCTCTTTTTAAAAGATTCAGCAGCATAGGGTGTGGGGGAGAGAAAAAGAAAATGAAAAATCAGAAAGGTAACAAGAAGAGAGAAATCAAGAAAGGGAAACTGTGTCGGAGAAGACACGGACTATAAAGAGCTGCTGCTTCTCAGTCTTGCTGCGACGTATCAGTGCAGTCATTTTAGTTTCCTTAATTTAGATGCTAAAGTTTCTTTGTCGTGGTTTTCCTGTTTATTTTCCCTTTCATTAAAATTCCAGCATGCATGACTGGAAGGCCCAGGATGCTTTAGTCAGACCTTGGCCTCCAGCATTTCCAAAAAAAGTTTGTGCATGGGCACTTTGCCTTCCAGTTTGATGTTGTAGAAATGCTGCACAGCCTTGGTGGAGGTTTGCCTGAGCAGCGGCAGAGTCATCAGCATCTTGCCAGCCCGGCGTGGGTCTTCCATATGCTGCCCGGCCTCATAATCCTGCAGTGCCTCATGTAAGACATCTTGAAGTTTCTGGACGGCTTCAACATCTTCTATGTGCATTGAGTCTGCAAAACAAAAGAGCAAAACAGCAGTTTTCAGTTTTCATGCCAGAAAGCAAGATTATGATGCCAATGCTCTAGACTGTAACTTGCACCATAATAAGTAGCAGCACAATAATTGTTTATGGATTTGCATGGATTTACTCAGCATCTTCTGGGCTCTCTTATGAGTAAGTTAGATAATTACTCTCATATTACCATATTGACCTTCTGGAAAATGTTTGAGTCTCTGGTGTAATTACAAACATGTAATTGCTTCCTGCGCTTAGTTTATATAGATTAAGAGAAATTTGCATTGAAATTTGTATGAATATTTTCTTTTTCTTGACTTTTCAAAGCATCTTTTCATTAAGTTTTCTTCGTCCAGATTACAGACTTGGACTCTGTGTTTTCAAAATGTATTTCCTAGATAATATAGAAAGCCCAAAGCCCTAGGAACAAACCTTGAAAGTACACCAACTATGTTTTCTGAAATTCTGTGTGTATTTAGAATTTTTGGAAATTTACAGATAGTGGTGAGATTTGTTCAGAGGAATCCAGATACTTCTAATTATATTTTGAGCAACAGGTGCTCCATAGTCCAGATACGTGGGTTCAGGATTTCTAATTTAAAACTGCTCAGGTATCAGGTAAAGACATCTGTTTAGAGACCTACAGCCAGCCAGTCTTATTTACTATAACTACTGAATTTGCCTACTACTGAGGCTAGCATAGGCTGTGGAGTCCTCAAGGTTGGTTGGTTTTTCTGTGGTGAATATGGACAGTGTTTCAGAAAGAAGAGTACCTGTTATTCCCTGGCACCATTCCCAAGTCCCTTGTTATGTCCTATAGCTAGTGCCGGATTTCCGTATAAGCTAAACAAGCTATAGCTTAGGGCCCCACTCTCTTGGGGGCCCCCAAAAAAATTAAAGGAAAAAACCTGGATGTATATTTCCAAAATATAAGATA
Source organism: Lacerta agilis (assembly GCF_009819535.1). NCBI lineage: Eukaryota > Metazoa > Chordata > Lepidosauria > Squamata > Lacertidae > Lacerta > Lacerta agilis. The sequence continues at coordinate 92,309,925 of NC_046314.1, read as the reverse complement.
AAAAACAAATAAAATATTTTGTATTGCCAAATGCCAATGCGTTTGCATTACTAAGTTTGTTATGAATAAAATTTCATTTTAAGTTAGAGCTTAATAATTATTTCACTATTAATATACTTCTTAATTGTATTTCAGTTCAACAATTACTTCAATAAAATACATATTCTGTTATGTGCAAATGGCTTTAGATACTTATTAGGTCCATAAATTACCATATAGAATATATTCAACACAAAAAACCAGTGACAATTTGTTGTTGACAAAGGACAGCTGGACATATAAAGGGCCCCATTACCTTCAGTAGCTCAGGGCCTCATCCAACCTAAATCTGACCCTGCCTATAGTACTCAAGCAGGAGCATGAAACAGCAGCCCAGTTGCACCCTCACTGTGCAAGCAGAATCACTTTTGGGGGTGCAATGGGACTGCCCCGCCATCTCCTTCCCCTGTGTGTCCCACCCTCCATAATCTGCTCCAGTGTTTCCCTCACCCTCTGGAGAAGAGTAAGGGCATATGGGAAATAAATTTCATTGCTGGAGAACATATAGTGGTATATATCATGGGAGGAAAGCAATGACAAACCTAGACAGCATCTTAAAAAGCAGAGACATCACCTTGCCGACAAAGGTCCGTATAGTTAAAGCTATGGTTTTCCCAGTAGTAATGTATGGAAGTGAGAGCTGGACCATAAAGAAGACTGATCGCCGAAGAATTGATGCTTTGAATTATGGTGCTGGAGGAGACTCTTGAGAGTCCCATGGACTGCAAGAAGATCAAACCTATCCATCCTTAAAGAAATCAGCCCTGAGTGCTCACTGGAAGGTCAGATCCTGAAGCTGAGGCTCCAGTACTTTGGCCACCTCATGAGAAGAGAAGACTCCCTGGAAAAGACCCTCATGTTGGGGAAGATGGAGGGCACAAGGAGAAGGGGGCGACCAAGGACGAGATAGTTGGACAGTGTTCTCGATGTGACTGGCATGAGTTTGGCCAAACTGCGGGAGGCAGTGAAAGATAGGTGTGCCTGGTGTGCTCTGGTCCATGGGGTCACGAAGAGTCGGACACAACTGAACGACTGAAAAACAACATCATGTCCAGATGTGCCCAATGGACTCATAGCTATTTATCTGCCTTCGTTGCCTAGGGGGCAATCTTAATTTTACAGAGTACCTAATAAATCACTTTTAACCTACAAAAGGCAACAGATCCATAGCTGTCAACCTTTCCCTTTTCTTGCAAGAGGAATCCTATTCGGAATAAGGGAATTTCCCTTTTAAAAAAGGGGAAAGTTGACAGCTATGAACAGATCAGATTCTATTCATACATATATGTCTTCATCCAGAAAACTATGTGAAAAACATGGAGATTGTCTAGACCCCAGCATGGAAAATGCATATAATTCTGCACGTATTAGCTGTATATAAACCCTTCTCTATCCTAGCTAGCGCTTGTGCATATGTTTTGCTGATCCACCTGAGGAAACCCCTTTTTCTGAAAACAGCTTATTCTTGATTTGGATCAATGATATGTAAGCTGCTGCTTATGTACCTGGATTTTTTTTTTAAAGTTCTGTTATTTTGGCCACCTTAATTTCTTTAAGAATCAACTTGTGGTGCAACTTATTTAAATAAATATATATTTAAGAAAAGCCTCCTGAAAGAAATCCTTGCATCGAAAAGGTTGATGAGGAATTGAGTCCATTATTTACAAAAAATAAATGTGCAGTGTGGCGAAGAAAGAAAATGTTTCAGCTCTGAAAAATGTAGTTAATTATGTGCAAGTTTGGGTCATTTAGCACATTTTATTGATTCTGATGGCAGTTTATCAGTTATTACACATAATGGAGCCCTATGGGGATTCTACCTGTTTAAAGATTTCAGAGTTACAGTGACACAGGCCCTAAGAAGCACGCAGTTACAATATTATGCATATTCTATAACAACTTCATTTAAAAATTGGTCTGCTTATATACAGGAAGCAGAGGGCTGAAGTAAATTTTATCTGTAGATGAACTAGTTTGGAATGAGCAGTGAAGGAGCAAAGTTTGTCAATGACACCAAAGCAGGGATGGGTGTTACTGCTTTTCCCATTGGACGGAACTAATCCAATGCTCCAGAACTAGGCTTGTGAATGAGAACACAACTTTTGATGCACCCATACTTTGCGATGCCATTACAATGCACAAAATATTCATTTTACATAAAACTGTGTACAAAATGTGTGGTGAATGTACTGTGATGTACATACTTAACTTTAAAAGTGTGTGCTTTATGTAAAATGCATATTTCTATGTAAAAAAAAAAATGTGCACAAGATTCATAGAATTTAACTGCAGACTTCCCATGAGTGCCCATGAGGCAGCACAGGGTAATTCCCCATTGCCCACAAGGGAGTATTGCTGCTGGAGGCAATGCAGAAGTTACCAGCCAATGGTGGAGGCTGCTCTCCACCATAATATGGAACTGGGCAGTTGCTTGCCTGGGAAGTTTCACAAAACCCAGTTTCACCAACAGCAGCTTGTACTGCAAGTCATAGAGGTTCTCTCCTTGTCTCCTGGGTGAGTGTTGCCGAGAGGTGGCTGCCAGAACCATCCTCCATATCTTTCAGGATGATGGAAGTTGTGCAGCTGGTAATATTGCTGCATGTGGGTATTTGGGCTGCTTCTTGGACTGCTTCTTCTGTCACAACAGCTACAGTATAAGGAGCTGTAGCATGGTCCCTGATCATTATTTTGGAACCAGACCTCTTTGTTCTGGTTCTTCTGTTCTGACCTATAACTGTCTGGCCCCTATTTAGAAGGTATTGCCCACTGACTGTTCTTCTGCGTATGTCCAGTGGTGCTCTGAGGAAGGATTCATCCATTCAAGAAATCTGCAGCATAATATAATTCTAGATTTGGCACTGCAAGACCTTCTTTTTGTGGGATCTGCAAAGAGTTGCTCATTTCAACCTAGGTTTCTATCTTGACCAGATAAAACCTGACATTAACTTGTTCCATTTGGCCAGCATTGGAATAGGTAGAAAGGGGGAGGGGGCAGCAAGGGAAGGAGAATTATAGTAAAAACAAAAACAAAAAACCACCGGCACCAACTAATTTACAAGCATTTCTCCCTATTCTCATCTATCCTCATTTTCTGGTTGACAACAGCAACATTAGAGAATAAGAAGGCAGATAAGGCAAAAGAAGAGAAGATAAGTAGAAAGAAGTGGAGAACGGATCGAATGAAAGATAAGCTGGAGAGGCTTGAACTGTGTACCATAGGGTAGGGGAAGCCAGTGCAAAAGCCAGTATCTCTGGCCAGTTCATGAATTGAATTACATGAGTGATGGGCACACATTGCTGCAGAATATTGAGGGAGCTGGTCCCCTCCTTGAAAATTTCAGGGGCCCCTCAACACCCACCCACCCACCCACCCTGATGGCATCCCTGACTGTGATAGAAATGAGGCAGCAGAGAGCTTTGAAGTCTTTGAATTTGTTATATATATATATATAGTAAGTTAAGTCAGTCAGTCAGTCAGTCACTGCTGAGCTTTTCTTCTTCCTCTTTTTGGTAAAAAGCAACCTTGCAGTGTTCCACATTGAGAATGATCCACTGGGAATCACCATAGTAAAATTTGCCCCACCTGCACTATAGCCACTGATCCTCCTGTTTCATCGCCCACAGGTCACTAGAGTACAAGGCGAACTATGAGCTCCACAGAGGTGATGAAGCCAATCCTTTCAATTGCTCTGAATATTTCACCAGTCCCCAGTGAAACAAGAAACATGGAGTATCTACCATGTCAGTCATAAAATCCCCCAGGGCATTCAGAAACCCATCAGATTCCACCAGTTTCTGAAGGTAGACCATCTCAACATGAATTGCTTTCACATAGTGGATAGTTTTTAATTGTTTTCTTCCCTGATTTTACTGTGAAATTTTTTAAGGAAACTGATTCATATCCAAACTCTGTATGGAATTGAATCAAATAAATAACTACATTTTCAGGCCAGCTTTCAAAGGAACTAAAAGCTGTGGCAAGTTCTACATACTCCAATTTCTAAATTAATGTTAAAGTTTTGCTATTGTTGAACTGGAATTTAGGAGAATGCAGGGAAAAGTAAAACCACAGAACAATAAAATGCGGAAGAAATACCTACATCATAACCTGTGCAGCCATCTTCCAGGTTGCCATTGTTCCATTACAAAAATAAATAAATCTGTGTTTCTGAATCCTATAAATTGCAGCCAAGAATATTGACTGACTTTGCAATGGGAGACTGAAGCATGTATTTACAGTTTGGCATACAACTTAGCATACTTAAACCTGCACCTTTTGCGATGTATACTCAAGGGATGTATTATTCGATAACCTAGCTGAGTTGCATGGGAAGTAGACTGCCTTGAAAAATGAAAGACTGCTTGATTTCTACTCCATACAGTGTTATCTATCTGTAACTCATTTTCATGAGTTTGTTAAAGAGGCAGAATCAATACATTGAAAATCCCAGTTACAATATATTACACAGGCATGTGGCCTAACTGTTGGGGAAGATCTAGTTGCCTCAGCGATTCAGGCACATTCACCATTGGACATTGTTTCTAGAAAGCATGAATTCAAGGCAATTCCACCTTAGAAAAGCACTAGGGCACAGGCATTGTCAATTTATGACCCACATTTATTTCAAGGAGCTCAAGATAGTACACGTTTTCTCACTGCCTCCATTTTATCCTCACAAAATAGGTTATGGCTAAGAAACGTATTAGACTGAATGACTGAACAAAGGTCACCAATGAATTTTACGGCTGAGTCAAGACTTGAATCTGGGTCTCCCAGTCCTAGTCGGACACTCTGCTATATCACTCTGGCTATTAACTTCCCTCCACCCAACCCATTTTTCTAATCTAATTGGCATTCTTTAAACTTTCTTTAAAATTCCTAAATATGTTTTTACATCTTTCAAGAAAAATTTAAATTTGCCTGACGATTCCACAAGTCTTAAATGTATAGGGTTGCAGAAATGGAAAAGGGTTTGGGAAGAGACCTCCGGGTATAGGGCAGTATATAAATTCAATAAGTAATAATAATAATAAAGGTCAAAGGATGAATAAAAGCAGAACAGTCTGAAACTTGGGATTTTAACATTAGAAACTAGAAAACTGTTGTGAAGTAGAATAGCATTCAAATGGATAGTTTAAAAGGAAGATAGAACTAAGGAGTTCTAATATGCACAGATTGTTCAAATGCATTGAATTTAAGCATGGTTAGTTTATGCCTCCTCAGAAGCTGCCATCTCAACACTACTTATGGATATAGAAAATGTATTTGAAATATGTTGCTTTAATTTGCTTCAAAAGACAGTAGTTCAAGTTGCCTGACATTGCTCAAAACTTAGGGATTTTGATGCCAGAATCCAAAAGTGGTGCTGGTGTTTCTGTCATTGTCCATGCAGTATAGTGAATGTTTCTCCTCTTCTCCTTCTCACCGGGAGCTACAACACAGATACATAGTCCTGTAAATTATGAGTCCGTTGAGCTTCTATAAAGTACCTGAATGAGAGAGAACTCTTGTTTCTTTCCAGTGAATGGCAGTCTGTGTTGTGGTCTCTAGCAACCAGCATTATGAACAGTCATAATGGTTTAATATGCCCTTTCATCTGGTCCTACATTGCATCCTAATCCATCCCCTAAAATGTTGTTTTCACTGTCCCTCCTATTACAGTTGGCCTTCTGCTGCACTGTCTGCATTTCTTAACAATGGATGGTGAAGACAGACAATTTTTCAAACACTGACGATCAAAGAAATTGCATACTTTTTTAAAAAATGGCAACAAAAACAGAATGGCTGATTACACAAGGTGATATTTGGATGGATCATACAGGTGGAGTTCCAACTTTCCCAATGGGCTAACCTAGCATTATGGATGATCTGAAGCAGAAGGATTCATTGAAGAATACTAAGATTTGAGTTGGCTTTCTTATGACTGCCATAGATACCTTCTAATAAGTTTGCTAAATGGCCAAGAAATAATGGTGATTCTTATTGTCTGAAATAAACATAAACCAAAACCAGAGATACTAAACTCTGCAATGGCATTTTAAATGTCTGCTGTATAAGGGACAGGAATTCTTCCCATTCTAATCTCTAGTGTGACTGCTGGCCAGAAGAGGATGCTGCTCCCTTCCTATCTAGTGCTGTTGGGTGCAGCTAATGGAATTGGAGTACTACAGCTTGCTTATTCAGTGGTTGTTAGATGGCATCAGGAGCCAATACAGCTTTGTCTGTCCATACAGAACCTCATATGTTTAGTCTAACCAGCCTGTGTCTAGAGATAAAGCTAGTATCGGACCACCTACTGATGTTAAGCAGTCTAAGGGCTGCCTATGTCTCAATGTGGGTGGCACTGTGGTGTAAACCACAGAACCTAGGACTTGCCGATCAGAAGGTCAGCGGTTTGAATCCCTGCGACGGGGTGAGCTCCCGTTGTTTGGTCCCAACTCCTGCCCACCTAGCAGTTCGAAAGCACGTCAAGTGCAAGTAGATAAATAGGTTCCGCTCTGATGGGAAGTTAAACGGTGTTTTTGTGTGCTGCTGTGGTTTGCCAGAAGCGGCTTAGTCATCATGCTGGCCACATGACCCGGAAGCTGTCTGCGGACAAACGCCAGCTCCCTCAGCCTATAGAGCGAGATGAGCACACAACCCCAGAGTCGTCCACGACTGGACCTAATCATCTGGGGTACCTTTAACTTTACGTCTCAACACTGTCTCCCCCAAAGAAACCACTGAATCTTTAGGTTAATTTTTCTCCACTTTTAAAACCTGCCACTCAAACCCTGTTTGATTTTACAAGGTAATGCCTCCATAGAAACAATGATTCCCCATTTTTGTGTTAGTTAAGAGATTGGGGAGAGGGAATTGTTTGGTTCACATTTTGGTGCAAACCTACCTAATTCACATTTCCCTAATCAATACAGCTATCCTTTGAAATGCACACTTTTGTGGATTTTGCGATACAATTCTCCAACCAAAACATAGATGATAGATGGAGTGTGCACAAAAGTGTTTATATTGGTGAAAATAATTCACAAAAATACATGTTATCAAAAATGTCTTGCAAAAATGTGTATGCCACCTGTAAACTGATGCAGAAATGTGCACACTGAACTTAGGACTGGAAAAATGAGAAATCGGGTCCTCCATTAAAAGAGGGCACGTGTTGCGGTGCGACCTGCAACCAGACCCAGTGTTGTGGGGGTAATTGGAAATCAAGGTCACAACCCCTGATAGGTTGGTCCCGGGTTGCTGGGGTGAAATCTGTACAATGGGCCGTCGTAAAATGCAGCAACACGGGACCTATTTAAGCCCATGCGAGGCTGCTGAGCTTCCTCTTTGGGGCATAATGCATCGGAACACCCAACCACCACTCCCTATATTTAGGGCTTGCATTGACCTTGCTATGCCATCATGTGTCATCTGTCATTGGGACAGGGGCATGGTAGGAATTTTCCCCACTTGGCTGATTGGCTGGTGCCATTTGGGTTTTGCCTGCCGCGTAGCAACTAGTCACAACTTGTAAGTTGCGGATAGGCTCTGGTTCAGGTGATAGGTGTGGCACATGATGTGGCCATGCCTATGGAAATGCAGGATATTCCGGTACAGGAATCCAGGGACTCAATGGTTTGTTGGTCCCTGAAAGGGGTCCAACCAGTGGCTGAGTCCCGGGGACATCAGAACGGCTGTTTGGTGAACCTTCCATCAGCTGTTCCTGGTGTTCATCCTTGTCTGTCCTACGAACGTGGCTCTGGGACAGGGCTGCCTGCAAGGATGCAGGGAGATAGTTGAACCAGAACCAATGGAACCACTCACTTGGTTGTAATCAATAAAGTTGTGGCCTAAATTATGCCAAAAACCAAACCAAGTATCTCAGTCATGTGTGAATTTGTTTTGGGGAAGGTTAAAGGTCTAAACACGCAAACTGACAAGAACAAAAATTGACAGATTCATGTATTGCTAGTTACAAAGAGCAGCTTTTTAAATAGTTCAGTAAATGAGAGAAGGTATCTGTATCAGTTGTGCAAATGGAATTTGAAATTATCTGGCACTCAAGCTGATTGGGCAACCAAAGCTTTTAAAAAAGCCTCCAGCCTAAGCTACTACAGTGGTGCCCCGCTAGATGAAAATAATTCGTTCTGCGAAAATTTTCGTCTAGCGGGTTTTTCGTCTTGCGGAGCGGCAATGACAGCCGCGCTCCGCAAAACGAAAAAAAAAAAAAAGACGAAAATTTTTCGTCTTGCGAGGCAGCCCCATAGACTTTTTCGTCTTGCGGGGCAGCCTTCCGCTAGACGAATGCCTTCGTCTAGCGAGTTTTTCGTCTTGCGAGGCATTCGTCTAGCGGGGTACCACTGTATTTCTTTCTTGATGAAATAATTAAAAACAAACAAACCTGTGAACCTACATCCTTCCATTTGGCACTGCCCAATCAATAAATGGGAGCACTTAGTAAGAGCACTAAGAGACAGAGAGAACACCTTTCATTATGTGCAAACAGTTCACCTGCCTGTATGCCTGAAGTAATTGGTACATACATGCTTTGGAAAATATTCAAAGGCATTTTTTCTGGGTGAGTAAAAAAAAAGCACTCATCGGTACCAAATTGTTTGTTGCACACATTACACAGCCAAGGACTGGGATTCCCCCACCCCCAAGACAGTGTTTCCAGATTACCTGCCAAGGGCCCCTATGGGATGGGATATATAGAACCAATGTACATCATCAATGTTATTGGGTTACGCACATCAATTGATTATGGTTATTATCAATAGCATACAAATGATATTACACTCAAATCAAGTGGTTTGGTTTTGCTAATGACTTATCATGGGCAGATATCTCTCTGCACTAACCAGAATGGGTAACATTATGACCAGCAACTGTCAACCTAATGTACCACAGGGGACTTCATTGTGAGAATAAAAATGACAGGGAACTGTGTATATCACTCTGAGCTTTTTGGAGAATGGATGGAATAAAAATGTACTAAAACAAAATGAAACACCCACAGGTGGGAGTTCTGTATCTTTGCAGATATGAGGAAGGTTGGGAACACTTGCCTTTGGAGGACACATGCTAGGCAAAGCAAATTCCCTTTCCACCAACCACATGAGTCCAGTGCTTAACTGGGTAACATCCTAGATGGAGGCTGAATTTCAGAAGACACGGGAAAGGGAGAAACAGCACGGCTGCATCATGCCAGCCTCATGACCATTACGTTACACTGGAAAGCTTACAGGGGTGTTCAAGCTGATGAAACTAGAAACCAGCAGGTCTGGTGACCCATTTCCCCCCATCTCAATTTAAAGCTGGAGGTAACAGTAAAAACTTGGGAACAGGATGGGATACTGCATTAGAACACATATGGACCTCCCTTCTCTCCCAAACTGAGCTGCCGACAACCAGAAGTCATGTACACAAGCCTCCTGTTTAAAACCATTATGAATTGGAGTTATAATGCTACTGATATTTTTATGTGCACAAGTCTTATATGTTTATGCATGGGTGGAACAGGGAGGGAGGGAGGCAGGAAGGAAGGTTACTGTTAAATCAGTTCACCGATTTAGAGCATAAAAGAACATTAATTATTATTGAATCAAGCCAGATGTTTATGCTAAGCTGATAATTTCAATGAATGTCATATTAAATCTCTGCAGGTCAGACTGAAATACTGTCTCAATCACCTCCAAATATGCAGAGGTTAGCTGCCTTTGAAAATGTTCAAAAGTAAGTATTTCTATACAAACTGTACTTGCTTTCTAGCTTTATAAATATCTCACTTTATCAGTACCTATAACATTTCTTTCCAATAATATGGATACCATATGATGGTTACTAACATCTTAGGGAAAGATAAATTTGAGACGGCCACTAGAACTAGGATGTGTATGATAACAAAACCTACATACAATAGCACTGTCAGATTTTTTTTTTAATGAGTAATCTTTTGGTTTTGCATTTTATTTTTTGGGAATTAAAACCCCAATTAAAATGCAAAATGCTAGATCCCATTATGAAGACAAATAGGAAAGTACAACTTCATTGTTGAAAACAATTTTCTTCCTATCAATCTGAGGATTCATGCATCAATATTGTAGATGAACTGTTAATTACAAAATCAATTAAAAAAATTATTTCTAAAAACAGTCACGCATTCTGGCTCTCGGGGGGGCAATTTGGGCAGAAGGTCTCATCTCACTAGGACCGCGCCAAATCACAAGTCGTCATCCACAAGTAAGCAAAAGCAATCTGGTTTTTCATTTTTCAGCGCGGCTGAGCCCAGCCTGAGATTGATCGTCACATATGGCCCCAGAAAACAAACTGTCAATACCTTGAATGCTGCAGAATTTGAACAAATAGCCGTCCGCCCATTCAAGCCACTCATTGCATCCCATTTAACAGATTTTATTGACAGTTTCCTTCTTGTAATTAAAGGGAAAACTACTGGCCAGCAACCAAGATAAAGTTCAAAGATAGGGTCAAAACAAAAGCAGATGGAGGGGCATGGTGTGACTGTCAATGGTACATAGCATCAGAGCATGTTATTGACACACAGGTATCTAATGATCGGCACGTCATTAAAGAGGGATCTATCATGAACTTTATGCAAATGCTAAAAGGGACTTAAGACCACAATAAAGCATTAGGGAGGCACAAAAGAAAAAACAACAAAGAACAAACGATTTTTTACTTATCAGACACCGGCTCACTGCTTCAGCATGTTTAAGTTCAAATGCAGAGAAGAATCCTTCCTTCATTTCTTAACCCCTTCTGAACAAGTTATATCTGCCTGTTAAACAGCTACCATAAAAATCAAATTTGTATGGTGAAGAAGAGTTCCTGTAAGATTAAACAGTGATTTGCTCCCTTTTCTGATAAAACCTGAGTTCACCTTACTTATTGAGTTCACTGTGTTTAGTAGCCGGATTGAAGTAGATCATATATTACATTTAGTCATGGGCCCATCCATTCTATTGGGTTTAAGTGAACTGATTAGACTTATCTGGATTATGAAATGGATTTAAGCAGAACAACGTTTATGTTTATTGAAAAGCATCTTTGCTTTTAATACCTTCTGAATTTTCTGGCATCTTTTAACCAAATTAGAAACCATGTGCAACAAATGCATATACTCATAGATCTTCCCTTAATTTGAACTACCTTGTCTCTAGCCATTCAGCATTGTCCTGTAGTAGTATAACTAAGAATTACTTATTCCTACTGTCATGTTTAGAAATTGTCATGCAGAAGGTATTAGAGGAAGGGGTGGGGGGAAATGACATGAGCCATCATGCCAATCTGCCAACCTGAATTAGCAAGCGCGATAGCTTTGAGGGTGACAAACTCTTCTTTCTCCAGCTTCATGCTCTTGTATTTTTTTACCAGTTGCAGGATGGCATTGTTGAGGTCAAGAAGGCCTGCTAATTTAGACTGATCTTCATCCATGATATAGTCTTCAGCATAGACAAGCTCGTCCTCAAAGGAAAGTGATCGGTATACAACGCCCAGAATCAAAATCTCCATCCAAGCACTCTGCAGAAGGCTCATCTGGTCAGCAAGCGATAAAGTGGAAAATCCTAAACCAGGAAGGAAAGTACACAGAAACATAATTAAAATGATCCTGGGCCACCATAATTCTGCATTATAACTATTCTTTCGTGCTTGTTGTTGTTATGTAAGTAATAAATCTGTACCTGTGGATTCCACCCCCTCTGCACTTCAAGATCAATACAACATAAAATTATTACAGTAAAAGTTTCATCAAGTCAACTTGAATTTGCATGCCTCTTGTGTGGGGGTTTTATTAAATTTTGGAAATTTTTGTTAGCAACATGAATTTGCTGCTTTTTAAATAATACATTATTATCATTGTCTGAGAATACATTCCCCCAAATATATTCTAAGCACCTATTACATTGAAGCTTGAATTTAATACTTTTAATACCTTAAAGTATTTAGATCAAATAGCCATTTATGAACACTCTGGCAATAATGGTCATGGTTGGTATGAGAGACGCTAACATTGCATGCACACACACACACACACACACACAAATCAAGTAACCTCAGCTTATTTCTGAGTAGATATGTATAGGATTGCACTTTAAAGATGTCAGGGTCCACTTTAAAGGGGGTAATTATTATTGTGAGTAACAAAAAGAACATTTTTTAAGGGAATTTTTTTTTATACCTTACTAGAATGATGAAGATGATCACAACAAAAAGCAAAGTGCTTCTTGAACTTCAACCTCTGCATAAACAGAAGCAAGATCTATCCTCTTCAGAAAAGACACTAATTACTTTTGTAATGGCTTCTGCCTCTACTACAGTACTGAAATAGCAGAATAGCACATTAAAGTGCCAAGTGAATAGTAATCACACCATCATTTTTGAGAGAGACTGAAAATTTAATAATGCTTCTTAATTAATTTAAGTTTTTCTTTTGTTTCACTCCCCCCCCCTTTCCTTCCTAATAGGATCACTAAGGCCAAACATCTTTACTGTTTTACCTTTTCAGGCTCCTGTTTACAGTAGCTGTTAATTTATTATCTCCGACTGCTAATATCCCCCATCACATAAGGTGCAAGTGAAGAGGCTATTTCCTGGCCTATTGGTGAAATGTAGTGTTTTGCCAGTTGGCACCGCAACCATCAAGTGCTTAATAAAATCATCAAAGGGGATTAGTCAAGCTTTTCTTAAGGGGGTCTTAAGACATGTCTAAAGCTTTCATTTGGTTGTTTATGGAACTGCTTACATGTGCTTTGACAAGGATACTGCTGAAAGAATAGTCTGTTTTTGTTGCTCATTTAACTTTAAACACATTGCCCTTCTCTTTTGAAGGCCCCTTCCTTATAACAGAATAAGTGTCTAGAATATGATAGAAAACAAAAGGAGTGGGAAAGCCACATGCATCAGTTTAGATTAAGACTACTGCAGAATTCAGAAATGAACCTGTTAAAACAAAAAGATAATTACTTCAAGTCAGGAGGCACAAACTGTATTAAAAACCAATGTCAAGTGGGCACTGAAATCCATTCCTTTTATATATCTATATATCTATAACTGTATATATGCTGCTGTTGCTGTGATTTTAAATACTGTGTTTTGTGCCTTGTGGGAAAGGACATTTGTCCTTAAGAGCATAAAGATTAAAAAAAACCCACATTGTTAAACAAGTCAATACAACCTCTTTGTAAGATGACTACGGATAATGCCACACTTCTTGTTGTAAATGGAAGGAAATGGAACAGAAATAATAATTTGAAAGGGTCAACAAAAAGGAATGCATATTTTCAATTAGCTCCAGCATCTCTGTCTTTTTCCTTTCTCTCAAGAACCAGTTTTTCTGTTGCAGCAGATGGACAGAGAACGTAGCCTGCAGCTCTGTCCTGTGACAGCCCCATTCTCCCTCCCAGACACTGCTGTTAGTAAATAGATTTACACATTCTCCAATCTCCACACATCTTTCTGCCGAATAATTAAAAGCAGGATGATTAGTTTATTGAGTGGAAGGAGGAACTTTTTTATTGAGGTCCGTCCATGATTTTTATCAGGGCCAGCACTTTTACGGTTGTCATGAGGGTGCAGGCATCCAATTTTTCTTATCTGCCTGATTAATACAAACGCTGTTTCAGGACGCATTAATTAACAGATACAAATCTACGTTCTCATGGAAGGATCAATACAGAGAAGAAAAGAGGCATCAATGTGAATTTAGTGCTGATGATGGAGAAGGCACTCTATTGACATTTACGTGCACGGAAACTTTAAAGTTGCAGTAGAACCCTTTTGTCCCTGCGATTTACAAAGTAACAATTTTTTTAACTACAACAATGTTTCACACACTTCTGAGGCATTTAATTAAGCAAAGGGCAATAAAATCCCTTTTGATCACAAAAGAAGTTTTAATTTCAATCATTTTCCTTTCTATCCACCCCCCCACCACACCTTAGAAAGATTCCTACTTCGTTTTTTTTAAATTTATGTACCAAGTTTTGAATGCAGTTTTCTTTTGTAAAAAGATAATAAACTACCGTGCGATTTGCTAGCAAAATTACAGTAGCAGACAATGAAAAACAAAACCCTCAAATCAGGGCAGGGTACTGAAATTTGGCCCGGACATTTGGTTTGATTTTACAAATGACATTATATTCCATTTCAAATCCGGCCCATGATCCTCGAGTAGCTTTAATACAACTAAGCTTCCCCCTTTGTTACTGGATGTGCAACATAAGGCTTCCTTATGTTGGATGGTTAAATTTGGATACTGTAAAACAACATATGTGTATTTTTATTTTATTTTTTAAAGAATCAGGGTTACATTGTTTGATCTGTAGTTTGCAAAAACATAAGATGCGGTTGATGAAAATATTCCAAGCAATACAGATACCCACACAGAGTGCCCATATATTTGTCTATAAATTGCAGAGTTTACATGATAAAAATAATTCAAAAACCTGAAGCTTTCATGAATAAAACCAGCCATTTTTAAAAAATGCATAATTTGCCATGCTAGGAAGAAAACAAACAAACAAACAAACAAACAAACAAACAAACACCTACATCCTTTTCTTTTGTGACAAGGGATTTCTTTCACTCCATAAGAAATGAAATTCCCAAACCGACTATAAAAACATTTCCAGTCTCTCGCCACTTAGCTGTTCCCCAAGATATAGAAGATCCTCGCTTGCCATTATGCTACTGAACTTTGTGTTTTGTATTACACAGCACCTTAATCCCTAGCATTTGACAGGTCATAGTTTTAAATGTTCAACTACATTATGGTTTTTAAAAATACACTTCAATATATTGCACTGCATTTTCCCCACAGCACAGACCAATTCCACGCATACTGGTGACAACTTTGATCTCCCTCCGTCTCCCTCTGCATGTCAGTGCCATTTAATGTATCCCAGGCATTTTGCTAGCAGAATGACTCTGTACCTTGACCTGCAGTTAAATAGCATGTTTATCTGCGAGACAGTGTGCTCCAAATAAACCAGATGACAGTTTGGAATAACGTCATTTGGAAGGATTGAAAAGCTTCTCAAGAGTCAGGTACCCCGGAGGTAATAGGCTTGAAGGAAGCATGTTCTGTGCCAACCCTCCTGCCATCTTCTACTTGAAGCTCATGTACTTGACAATGACGCCATGGGCACTTGTCAAGACGCCCCCCTTTACTCCCCCCCCCTGGTTTCCCCCCTTCTTTTTTTGGCCTGGCAAACTGATGCACTTTGCAGTCAACTTACAAAAAAGGCTAAGCATTTGAAAGTGTGAAGGGCAAAAAATATCTGACGGCTAGTCTTCAAAAATACACTTTCATTTCACAAAGCATAAATGTTTGTTTCCCAAGCCCAGTGTTGACAGAAATAGGCTGCAGTGCAGGCATAAGAACTTAACCCCTGCTAGGCATTCTCTACTGTACCGTTTTTATGTTGCTCAGTCTGAGACATTGTAAATCCACCTAGACTCTTGTAAATAGCTATAAACAATGGAGCTGTGTTGCTGGTGTCCTCTCTCCCCCACACACCCACCCTGTGCCAACATCTTTTCCCTCCTATGTTGAATGCAGACTCTTGTTCACTATAAATAGAGACCTTTCAAAGAACTGCACCTTACACTGCAATCGTAATTATACACTAATGACTCACTGATATCACTAACTATGCGCTGATTGAGTAACTGAACAGTTGTTTGATTCCCCCCTCCTTTTCTCCACATGTCTATAAAACTAACACTTGGAGAAAGTGAGGAATAAAGGGGTAACACACCCGTTGGCATTTTGTTACCAATTCAAACCTTTGCAATATTATTGCTAATGAAATGAGTTTCTCAACTACAGTTTCCATACACATGAATTAATCTTTTAAACCCGAAAATTTGGACCATTTGATCTTCATGTAGCACACATTCCAATGTAGCCTAAATTGTTTGCATGCCTAAAGATGCTTTGGAGGACCCCATAGACACTAAAGGCAATCTGTGGTTTATATACAGTGCCCTCAGCATAGTGTGTGTGTGTGTGTGTGTGTGTGTGTGTACGTCATACAGCTATGTATGATCTGGGAAGGGATGCCATCTATTGCTTTCTACTGCCTCTTTTATTCTAATTCTTCCCTGACAAAGGTTGATTTTGTCTGGGATCTGGGACTATATAAAGCAAGCAGACTCATTTATGTCTCCATTTTTAAAACCTTTTGTTACTACTGTGAATGAAGAGTACTAGCATCTTGCACACTTTAGTCACGATTCAATCCCCCCCCCCGCAAGTATGCAGTGACTTGCATTTCTGAAATCCCAGATAAAATACATCAGATAAAACTTTCATATAATCTCATACACCAAAGCATTTAAATGAGGTAAGGTCGCACATTCAGCTGCCAGAAATCAAATGCACAGCAACCAAATGGTGCACATGTATGCATGAAACTATGAATCAGTCCTTGTGTGCTCAGGTAGGCACACAGCATTGTGTTGCTGTTCTAAAATTATATTTGTACAGGTAAGGAAAAGGTAAAGGAAAAGGACCCCTGGGCGGTTAAGTCCAGTCAAAAGCAACTATGGTGTGTGGCACTCATCTCGCTTCAGGCATAGGGGGTTGGCGTTTTCTGGGTCATGTGGCCAGCATGACTAAACTGCTTCTGGGGCAACGGGACACTGTGACGAGTAGCAGAGTGTATGGAAACACTGTTTAGCTTCCCACTGAAATGGTACCCATTTATCTACTCACACCAGTATGCTTTCGAACTGCTAGGTTGGCAGAAGCTGGGACAGAGCAACGGGAGCTCACTCTGCCGTGCAGATTTGAACCACCGACCTTCCGATTGGCAAGCCCAAGAGGCTAAAGTGGTTTAGATCACAGCACCACCCACGGAATTTCTATGTCAAAGGTCCATTTGACATGCAAATCAAAGTCAATATTTCACAACTGAAATATCAAGTTCTGGGGGCTATGATTTTTCAGTAATTTGCAGTGCACGATACTCATTTACATAATAAAGACTGCAGTTAGGACAAAAAATATTTAAAAGGTAATGAAACAACAAAGCCAAAATATAAAACATTTTTCCATATTTCAAATATCTGTCATGTGTATAGTTAAAGAGTTAAACATTTAAGCAAGTTCAGAACTTGTGGAATTTGCAGGTGCCCTGTAGCACTATGGCTGATTCACACATGCAATCCTGCCACTTGTTTTCTCCAATCAATTCTTCCTCTGTTCATTGCATGCAGCCTATATGGTCATTTCTCCAAGAAGGCCAAGAAGCTTGGAGGCAAAGAACTTTTAGATCTCAATCAGGTTCTGTGTTTGGAATACTATATAGCAATAATGTCTTAAGAACTTGAGTGTGGATCCTGCTAAAAGTCAATTTAGAAATGATGCTCGTTGTCACATTTGTTTCTATATCTGTCCTCTCGTGTTCACATGGATATCTAATTTTAACATAAAATTGTGTGAGGGACTGACTGGACAATGAGGAGTGGTGGGAGGCACCAGCTGGGGAACCCCCAATGGAGATCCCAGAGGAGGAAGGCTAAGAGCCCGGGGATTGGTGGTGAGACACTGAGGAGAGGTCAGAAAGGGAAGTTTGGGAGGAGATGCTGGATACTGAAGGGACAACAGGGTTTAGTGAACAGGAGGGACCTGTGACAGGGAGCAGTTTAGACTCTGAGGCTGAAGCAGAAGAGACTGCTGAAGAATCCCGGTAGTCTCCTTCTCCAGCTGCAACAAGCTCTCCTTCCTGCTGGTCTCCAAGAGCATGCGGAGGGAAGAACAGAGACCAGAGGTATGCAGTTACAGGTAGGTAGCCGTGTTGGTCTGCCATAGTCAAAACAAAATAAAAATATTCCTTCCAGTAGCACCTTAGAGACCAACTAAGTTTGTTCTTGGTATGAGCTTTCATGTGCATGCACACTTCTTCAGATACCAGGTATGCAGACACAGTTTGAGACTGCTTAGGAAACATCTGGGAAAGGAGGAGCCTTAGGAGGGGGTGGAAGACAGGTATCTTTATTCCTATCAACTGCTTTATAGAGGCAAGACCTACTGGGCAATGTTACTTAGTTGTATGCCATTTCCTTGAATAAAGAGTAAACTTCATTCACAACTGACTTTGTTTCTTTGTGCTGAACTGCACCTGACTCCAGCCTTGACCAAGTGGTGCATGACTGAGCGTTGTTGACCCTCCGGTCTCCCCTGCCTTACTTCTCCATGTTCCTTGGCTCCAGCTTGGCTCACTATCAGTATCAAAGCCAACCTGGGGGAAGGAGGAGTTGGGCAATAGTCAGCAAGGAATTAAGGCAGGGGAGAAAGGAAAGTGCACCCTATGGACCTTTTGATGTTAAAAGTAGACCTAGATGCCTTGTGAACAGGGCAAACATGCGGACAAAAGATGGCAGTACAACATTACACAAATGAGATGGGGGTCACTTCACGTTTTACCAATTCCCTGGAACTACTGCATTCAGTGAAAAATGGAAATGGGTGTTTGGTCCACCACCTCCTACCCCATTCAACCTTGTGTGGGTTATAATGCCTGCATTGAGTAATACTAAAGCATTTCAAAAACTCTACAATTCCATGATAAAATGGATATATATATGTGTATATATGTATATATATATATATATATATATATATATATATATATATATATACCTAAGTGGTATGCAAAAACAACATAAAACAATTAAACAGTATAATAAAACTAATTTAGCAGCATTATAAAACAGATAAGACAGGAACAGGCAAAAATAGGAATTAAGAAATAAGGTTCAATTTTATGGGTCAAGAAAAGCCAGGGGAGGAGGGAATGTCTTCACGGACATCTGAGGCAACTAATATATGATACTTCACGAATGGCAGAGAGAAGGGCATTCTGCAGTGCAGTGGCAATAGCAGAAAATGCCCATTTTCAGGTCACTGTCCTGTGATGTTACAAATGGTGCAGTGCTAGGAGTAAAATTTCCCCAGATGATCTAAGTGATCTTACAGGGCTACACAGGGGCAAGCGGCCTTTTAGGTAACCAGGTCCCAAGTTGTTCAGAGCTTTATGTGTTAGTAACAACACCCTGAACATAGCATAGTAGCACTTCTCTCAGGACAGGTGTAATATGCAGGCCTCTAGGTGCTCTGAATAACAGCCTGGCCACAGTTTGAAAGCATGTTTTAGATCAGAGTTAGAAATTTTATTAAGCACTGAGAATGGCTAGGGCAACGCAGTTAGATGGGTGGGGTACTACTACTACTACTACTACTACTACTACTACTACTAATAATAATAATATCTTGTAGTTCAAACTTAACATTGCTATGTATCATGCACATAGGTTCTATGGATATGTTCAGGGCATTCTGCTACTAGAAATAGAGCCCAAATAGTGCCTCCTTTCTGCTAGAGTTAACAGTTTTTAAAAGCCTTGCTGTGCCATTCAGATACCAATTCCTGCCTTCACCTTTAATCACTGGTGCGGGGCGCCACACCTCCTGCAGGTGGTGCACCATGCCCCCAGGAAGCGCACCAGTCCCGCCCCCGCCTGCTTTACGCCCCCCCCGGTGCCAGAGCATGAAGCTCCGCCACTGCCTTTAATGCCTATATTTCACCTTCTGCTGCCTACCTAGCAGGCCCGCCCTATTCTGTGGAGCTCAAACTGCAAAAATGTACAGCACAAAGCTAGGGGAGAAACTAGGCTTTATTTCACCCGGGTCAAAAACCCAGATTGGCATCCCTCATGTGAATTTGCATACATACATACTGTACACAGGCTGGGAGCCTCAATGACACTCCTCTGGAGGCTTCACCCAGGGCTAAACACCCCCCAGCTGGCTATGGCTCTACACAAAGCAATGAATGGGGGATAGGTAGCCAAATGGAAAATAACCTCAAAAGGGAGATAGAAAGTTAAGACGTCATGCAGCTAGACAAAGTAAATAGGTTTAAGTATTTATTTATTTATTTATTTATTTATTGCAGAAGGCTTCTCTTTCAAACAAGACTAAAAAGGCTAAGTGAAACCTTTCACTGCAACTGTCATGACAAGATGCTTCCCACATAACTTTTCAATATAGTTGGCCATTTTCTCCATTTCTTATTTAAATGCCTATTTATGTTCCTTTCATCCCTTTTTAAAATGCAAGTTCACATAAATATAAAATAATTGTTCATAACAGACATGGGGGTGGGGAATGCTGACCATAAGCACTTTCCCAATGAACCCTTCTGATAGAACTGCACATGCTGCGAAACAGATAAGAGAAACCCGGGGCTTTTAACGCCACACTACTTTCATCTCCTTGAAACAAGAGCAGATAGGTGGCATGGCAATAAAAATGTATTCACACTGCACGTCCATCTCAATCCATTAAGAACAATAGATTCTCACTAAGCAAATATTCGCTTGTCAGAAGTATTTGCAACAGTGGATTCATTCAGCAGGACTAAGTAAGTGAGGTTCACAGCAATTTAAAAGCAGCAAATTAGACATTTACAAACAGTGAAGATGCTGCTTGTCTAGCGTGACCTTTCACTCAGGCCATACAAGAAGGTGTTAATGTAATTTAAATGCCAGTTAGAAATATTTCACTGGTCTCTTTTACCTTCTCTAAAGCCTTACATAACATTCCTAAAGAGGAACAATTTAAGCTTGTCATTTTTTTTCCGCAAGGAGGCTTCCATCTCTGAGGTAACTGCCTTGCAGGACAAACTGATGTAGCTGTTTAAATCAAAAGCTTTGTTTTCTAAAAAGAAATTTTGCCTGCTTGTTAGCTTTTATTTCTACCTACAGTTATCACATTTTCCCCACTCCTTTTTTTTTAAGGCCATTCCTACACGCGGGAGGGAGTACTTCCAGAGAGCAACATTGAGGGACATGTGCTTGGGCCTATGGAGTGCCACAGGGTCCCACGCCATCCTTCATGCTCTTTAACAATCAGAGCTGTGCCCCTTCAGTGAAGTCTTTTGGGCCCTCCTGATATAGTTTGTATTTCGGTCTCTGAACCTTTCAATTTTCTGCAAGGCCTACAGAACTTTTTGATTTGTATGATGCCATTTTTGTGTGTGTTAACATTGTACATACATTGTGACTTATGCATCACTCTGCAATTTCATAAAGAAGAGTGGTTGGTTAATTAATTAATTAACAAAATATTATAACTCAGAGACAAATCATAAGAGTGTGAAGGGAACTTGGGAGATCATCGAGTCCAAGCTTTTGCTCAACACAAGACCTATTGTGTAGGATGCAACTATTTATTTATTGCAACTACACATCCAGCCTCTGCTTAATATTTCCAGTAAAGGACAGCCCACTACCTCCCAAGGCAGGCTATACTACTGCTGAACAGCTCTTACTACAGTGGTACCTCAGGTTAAGAACTTAATTTGTTCTGGAGGTCCGTTCTTAACCTGAAACTGTTCTTAACCTGAGGTACTACTTTACCTAATGGGGCCTCCCGCTGCTGCTGTGCTGCCGCCACACGATTTCTGTTCTCATCCTGAAGCAAAGTTCTTAACCCGAGGTACTATTTCTGGGTTAGTGGAGTCTGTAACCTGAAGCATCTGTAACCTGAAGCGTCTGTAACCTGAGGTACCACTGTATTAGGAACTTTCTTGGAATCTTTAGCTAAAATCTACTTCCTTGCAACTTCCACCCACTGCTCTAGTCTTGCTTCATACTGGGAACAAGTCTGCTTCATACTGGAATAGTCATTCATAGTGTGATTCTTTAAAGTGGCACATTATTTCAGCGGAAGATTTGGTTTATCGTTCTCGCCAAAGGTCCAAGCACATTTTCTGTGTGGTGTGCAGCTGGTAGAAGAAGAAGAAGAGTTTGGATTTGATATCCTGCTTTATCACTACCCGAAGGAGTCTCAAAGCGGCTAACATTCTCCTTTCCCTTCCTCCCCCACAACAAACACTCTGTGAGATGAGTGGGGCTGAGAGACTTCAAAGAAGTGTGACTAGCCCAAGGTCACCCAGCAGCTGCATGTGGAGGAGCGGAGATGCGAACCCAGTTCACCAGATTATGACTCTACCACTCTTAACCACTACACCACACTGGTAGTTGCATTCCACCTGGTCTGGCTGCTTAGTTCATGGGTAGGCAAACTAAGGCCCGGGGGCTGGATCCGGCCCAATCGCCTTCTAAATCCGGCCCACGGACAGCCTGGGAATCAGCCTGTTTTTACATGAGTAGAATGTGTCCTTTTATTTAAAATGCATCTCTGGGTTATTTGTGGGGCATATGAATTAGTTCTTTTTTCTTTTCTTTTCCCAAAATATAGTCTGGCCCCCTACAAGGTCTGAGGGACAGTGGACCAGCCCCCTGCTGAAAAAGTTTGCTGACCCCTTTACTTCCGCCTGTCGGTGTGAATGAGTAAAGGTCCTCAATAGATAAGAGGGGGAGGAGAGTTTTTAGTAGCAGTGAACTGGACCAATTTCCCCTACATATTGGGCACAGGTTGCTGCCTCCTCTATGGTGATACGAGCTATTAATTTGGGTACCATAACTTGAATAGGTTAACAGGTTTGGGCTGTTAAGGAGACATCTGGTTGATAAATATGACCTATATAGTTGTGTCTTAAAAACCTCATAGATAAAACTACAGAAGCAAAATTAAGGAACCTTCCCTTTCTAAGGTTATCTTACAATGCTACAATATTAAACAAAAATGCAAAAAAATCACCTTTAGACTTTTACAAAACGTAGGATGAAAAGAATCCAAGAAAATAAATTAGCTGCTTCTTAAATAATCAAAGCAATATAATTTTTGTAGGGCTTAAAAAACCCCAACAACAGCAGAGCTAAACCTCTTAAACAACCAGTCAAATGATTAAAGATTTACCGGTACTCTTTTTTATGGTTCACAAGAAGAGGCAAGTCCCAAGTGATGGGGAACCCCAGTAAGACTAGGGTTGCCATATTGTTGTTAAGCTTTCTTTACGAAGACCCCGAAATGGTTGGGCTTTTTTTTTTTTTAGTGAAAGCTACAAAAAAAAGAGTTCTGAAGGTTTTAAAAGTATTTTCAATGCAATTTAACCCCCATTGCCGATTTCCCAGGACATTTGCCTGATTTCTGAAAAATAATCCAGAATGCCATTTTTGGAGGTGAATTCCAGGACACATCCTGGAAAACCAGGACGTATGGCAGCCCTAAGTAAGACTAAATTTCATTAAGTAGAAATATGCCAGTTTAAGTGGGTTGAGAATCTCGCCAGCCAGCACCTGCATTTCTGATTTCAGCTTTGGTATTTCCTGGCTGAGTGTGTTGGTGTCGTTAAGGCTACCTCAGGAGGCAGAGTGTCTGAAGTCTGCAACAGTCCAAAGAAAGCGTGGGGGGAGCTGCCTGATTCTAATACACCTAATTAGCCATCGGCAGACTCTTAATTGCATACATTAGGATGATTCCATAGTGGAGATTAATTCTAAATATACCCAAGCAGCTGGTTAAGATGCCATGGATTACAGTGTGGACTGTACTTTTCCACTTAATTAGATATCAAAATTAAGCAGCAACAAGCATTTTGACATAACGGGGATCAAGCCGCCACTTGGTATCCCAGAGCTGTACTAAAGTGACCGCTAAACAGAGCCGCACAGATGGAGAGATATTAAATGCCGCACTGGAAAGTAATTTCAAATAATAAAATATCAATATTTACATTTTAATTACCCCTACTGAGAGCCGCTCTGTCATTTTCACTATTGCCGACGCAGCAAGGGGTAGTGGAATGACATTGCAGCTCTGACAGCAATGACTATTTTGTTTCCATTAAAGAATGACAAGTGTTTTAGAGGCAGTGACACCCAGTGTGTGAACAAGAATGACAGCCGATCAGAAAATTCCTATTAAGGGAATAAATGACTCAACAAAAGAACTGACTTCAAGCAGCCAGCTCCTCCTTGAATGAAGCACATGATTGGTTACAATTTTTTTGGCAAAATTTTATAATTAAAAGACACCCTGGAGATCCCTTAATATGCCATGAAATATTTAGAAGTATAGCACATTATGCGACTGGTCCATATCAAATCAGCAATAGTAAGAGGAGACAGTAGTCTGAGCTTGTGAGAGAAATGCAGATTAGTTTAGTTAAGATGGATACATTTTAGAGGCAAAACCATTTCCATCTCAACTAAGTTTAGAATCTACTTCAGAAGTCTGGTAACTACTACTTGTTTTAATTACTACAGCTTGCTTTTCTTTTGACAAAGATGCTCATAACATATTGGGGTAGTTCGTTAATCCTTAAAATTGTCACATGAAACTCATTGCATTCACTTTATAATCTAGATAAGTGTAAATGAAAGTGGGCTCTGATGATGATGATGATAATTTGTTGAATTTATATACCTCCCTATATCTGGAGGTCTCAGGGCAATTCACAGAATAAAATGAAAATATAAAACCACAAACCACATAATCAAAATAAAAACAAGCCAATAGCCCCCAACCCCCCCAACACATTTTAAAAGGCCATAGGATATCAATCAAATCATCCAAAGGTCTGGTTAAAAAGGAAAGGTGTATAATGAAGGCACCAGGCAAACTTCTCTAGGAAGAGCATTCCACAGACGGGGAGTAGACAGGGAGCCACTGCAGAAAAGGCCCGTTCTCGTTTTGCCATACTCCGGACCTCTCAAGGAGGAGGCACATGAAGAAGGGTCTCAGAAGATGATCTCATATGGAAAGAGGCGGACATTGAGGTACTGCGGTCCCGAGCTGTTTAAGGCTTTATAGGTCAAAACCAGCACTTTGAATTGGGCCCAGAAACAAATTGGGAGCCAGTGCAGTTGGACTAGGATGCTCAAACTGTCTTACTCCAGAGAGCAATCTGACCGCTTAATTCTGTGCTACCTGAAGTTTCCGAACCGTCTTCAGAGGCAGCCCTATGTAGCTCAGTGCGTAGAGGCAGGAGACTTTTAATCTTAGGGTCATGGGTTCAAGTCCCACTTTGGGCAAAAAATTCCTGCATTACAGGGGGTTGGACTAGATGACCCTTGTGGTAACCTTCCAATCTACAGTTCTATGATTCTATGTAGTTTGACTTCCAGCCCTAAGTAATCCTATTCCAGTACAGGTAGGTGCTCTTGCAAAGGAGCACAATGTACACCTGACCTGTGCACACCAACAGCATTAAACATTCCACTTAACCCAATCCTCCCTCATACCTGCAGAACTGTGTCCAAATTAACAGATATTACAGAAATGCCTAAAAAGGCATGGTGTTATCATGGGGTAGCAATGAAGAACATACCAATTTAAAGTGCTTGGCCTATTGGAAAATACAGTCCAGAAGTCAAAAAGAGGGAAGAGCTCTCTTTGCTATGTATGGCTCAGAATCACAGGTTGGTACAGCACTGAGTAACTACACAACCCTCCAGTGCTATGGAATCTGTTTCGTAATGTTAGTGGAGCTGAATTATAAGTGTGACAAATGGCTAGGTCTTGGATTAAAGTGTCTCCCCCCTCCCCCTTCTCTCTTTCGTTCAGAGAAAAATATAAGGTTGCTGGTTGGAAGTTAACATGCTAAGCAAAGCACAGATGCCTAACATTACCTACCTAACTAGTAACTCATCAGATTTGCTGCTTTAAAGAAACTATCCTGGAAGTACTTCTTAAGCATCCCTAATGCTTTTAGGACTAGAAGCTTTCCCCCATCTTTCAGCCACTAGCACCTTTTAATTTCTGAAAGAGCCACGGTTGAAAATCTTAATTAATTGTTCCATACTGCTTCAGGATCATTATGCAATGTAATAAAGGCCGTGTAATTATGAAATTTTACAGCCATTACCAAGGCTGATGGCTCGTATTTCATCCTCAGCTGGACCCAATGGCTTTTAGCCACTCAGCTTCCCTTTGATGAACTACAGACAGATCTATCAGGCCCAAACAATATCCAGGCAAGGCGGCTATAATAGCTACCTACCGATGAAGCCATAGATAAAGATAAACTATAAATCTACGCACAAATGCAGCCACATTGCCTCGGGATGACAGAGGAGAGCGGATGAGACACTTGGGAAGGCTTCCCAGTAACATGAATTCAACCTTTTCCTTTTTTATTCAAAGTGGAATTAGTTTAATTTCTTTAAGTTGTGACATTTCTATTGAATATTATGATTGCAGAGGGTTTTTTTTTTTTAAAAAAATAACAACAACAACAACCAAAAAAAAAAAACAACCCAAAACTTCTTAGGGTTGATTCCTTGTTGTAATCTTTGCAGTCAATTAAAAACGAAGATTCTACATTTAAAACAATAGGAAATTGCTCATTATGATGCCACCAAAAATGACATCACCCCCTCCATAATTTTTAGAAACAATTTCCTGTGCTGTGATGTCATCACTGTGTGTTTCCCTATCACCAGATTGCACAACTTCATGATGGCATAACACAGGCTAAATATCGCTACCTATGAGCGAGATTTTTGATGAGGATAATAAATAATGCACTGACTTATAACTTGTTTGCAATTAGTAATGAGGTATTTGAATGGATGTTCTCAATTTTTTGTCTACAAGGCCAGCATTTCACTAGACAATGTCATCTGTTGCACATGCTCAGAACTGGACTACTCTTTTATTAATGCCTTACTCACAGTAACTGTTCTTCTTGAGGTTTTTCAAACAGCGAAACTGTTCAACTTAAGGCATAATCTGCAGGAGTATGGCCTGGCTCCTTTGAGATAGTTGCATACACCTAAAGGTCAGCCAACATGTCTGTGTCATGTAAATAGGCGTTTCCCCCCCCCCCAGCAAATGCAGACAGTTGTATGAGGGGACAGATAGAGTACTAATCCAATATTTGTGTGGGGAGGGGGGACAAATAAATTCCTGGACAAGAAGTTTACCAATCAATCTAAAATTTGGCCAAATGTTGTATACTTCCCAAGGCGTCCTTCTGACTATTTTCCCCACCCCAGGCTCTAGAGCAGGGGTGTGCAAACTTTGTTTCTGTCAAAAACTGCACTATCTCTCAGAGGCAACCTGTCAGAAGCTGGATACCGGTGGTGGTTGGGCTGAAGTCAACCCATTTCCCCACAGTCTTCCCCTTCCTTGCTACCAGCATGAAATTGGGTTAAGGCAGTTTCCCCCAATGTGGTGCCCTCCAGATGGTTTTGATTACAATTCTTTAGCACCAATCAGCATGGCTATTGTTCAAAACATCTGGCGGGCACCACATTGGAGAAGCCTGGGCCAAAGACGACATGTAGCTCTTGGTCTAGGGTCTGGTGTGATTTCAGTCAGACATGTATCTCTTTACTTGCCAGCTGTATTATCTCTGGGAATGTTATACTTTCCTTGGATTTTGGTGATATATATGACCAAACAAGCCATTGTTTGTGAGTCTTGTGATTGGAAATTAAGAGACTAGCATCAGTATTGCACTGTTTGTTAAATAGCTTTTCATGATTAGTGTACTATTTCTTAACATCAAAGTTAACACACCCTAAAACTACTCAACAGAGCCAAACATCTTGCAATATACCTCACTGCCATGTACCTTCTTTTCCAGACCAAGTGCATCACTCCAGTTTCTTCCAGTAGCACTTTAGAGACCAACTAAGTTTGTTACTGGTATGAGCTTTTGTGTGCATGCACACAAAAGCTGATACCAATAACAAACTTAGTTGGTCTCTAAGGTACTACTGGAAGGAATTTTTTTATTTTGTTTTGACTACGGCAGACCAACATGGCTACTTACCTGTAACTCCAGTTTCTTTTATTTAAGCAACTATATCACAAAGAAGAACTGCAAATGCACACACATATATATCGTCCCTCTCAGTAGAAACTTTGATTACTATAAGAAAGGGTAGCACTGGTAGTAATGTATTAATATATGAAACATAACAAAAATGATTGGCACCCAGATTCTTAAACTCTGTTGGGACAAAATTCATCTAATTGAATGAGAATAAGCAGCTTTGTTTGGAGTCTGGAGACATAGGACAATGTTCTGAGATTAGTTTTTAATTATCACTCAGGACATCACCAGCACTCCACTTCACACATTTCTTTTATTCAAAGTGACAGCTTATTCTTCTTTAGTGGTCTCCATGGACTGGATTCAGACTTAGTTATACTTAGAGTAGACCCAAGAAAACTCTAATCCCAAACCTCCACTATCTAGGAGCTATACTCATTCATGAGAAAGTCTTCAGGAGTAAACCCTGAGGAAAAATTCATACCCACTGCCTTGTGGGACATCTTTGGGAGAAGAAATGGCTAAGAAGTCCCTAAGATGGTTGGATAGCATCTTGTACATCTCCTTCTGGCAGCCCCAGAAGCCAGGCTGGTGTCAAGTGTATTGTTTTGCTTTCCTGTGGACCACAGCAGTGAGGCTGAGAGGGGGATCTTGTAGTCAGGTTAGCCCAGGATCTCCATACACACTACTCAGGTTTGCATCCCAAATAGGTCACTTTGGTGCTGCTAACACAGGAAAAACAATGCAGGAGACAGCAGCTATGAGTTACCAGTCTCTACAGCCCCACCAGGCACTCTCATTCTCCAACAGTTTGCCTTCACCCCTGGAGGCACACACCATTGTTTCTCAGGACAGGCAGATACCAACACGACACAAGGGAAACAAAGGACTTGTAAGTCATGACTAACGAAAGCCCCGTTGATTTAAATGAGTCTACTCTAAAAATGACCAAGTCTGGATCCAACAAGGGATACAGTTCCAAACTTGCTTGAGGATTGGAACACAACTCCTGATTGGATTATGAGCTTCTCCATATTTTGCAGTTTTGGTGCACAAAAAGTGTGCATGAGAAGACACTATCTTATGGTTAAAATGCACATAAAAGCATATTTTAATGAGAAATGCATGGAAAAGCACTGAAAAGTACATATCTGAGGGTAAGTACATATAAAAATATGCACACTACTGCCTATAATAATGCATACAATTTAAATGATGACAATTCACAGCAATCACAGAGGCACTTCTAGAAAGGGCAAAGAGACAAAATGTGAAAGGAGCATGTCCTAAATTTATATCCTTTGGTAATAACTGTGAACAGAAGTCTGACTGTGAACAGAGCTATGGTTGAGGACCAATTATGCACAAATTTGTTTGCAGCATTTTTGTTCACAAGAGACACCAAAGGCACATGAAGATTGACACATGCCTGAACCTACCTTTCTGTGTGACCCTCAAGCAATTTATAAACTAGTTTCCTGCAGAGTCAAAGCCTATGTGAAGCTATTTCAACATGCACATATGAGAAGAACCAAGAAGCACTTTTCATGTCACACATGAAAACATTTAAACAGCTTGCTGTTAGGAACTTTGAATTGCAAAGACTTCAGCTCAAAGAAACCTCAAGTGTTTGATAATGTGGATACAGTCTTCTAGGAAGTTGTCCTGTGCAAGCTGTACTGAAATGAACTGGATTTGCTCTTGCGCTTTTCCAGGAACTTGTTGCCATAGATTGTGTCCCGGTTAAAGAGCATCTAGATATACACAGATCTTGCAATTCTTGCTTCCTTCCCCTTCAAATGTGTGTCACTGTGATAACTACTCAGTCAGTAAATATTTGCACACTTGTATTCGAAACAGTGAGACTTTAGCCATGTAGTCTGACACGGAAGGACAAATATATCTGCACAGCAAATATCTGAGCTGTTAACTTGTTGCTTGCTGTGCAGAGCACTGAAGTAGTTTATTGAAGTACCCTGAAAGGAAAGCTATTGTTTCTATTTAAGGATTAAAATATCAGGCAGCAATGTGCATCAATATCATATAATTTGATCCATACAAATGTTGCCTGTTGAAAACACATATTTTTATTTACTTGCTTTTTAATTGATTTCTTTAATTGTATTAATGCAATTTAATCTATAATTTTCACACGTATGTGTTTCAAGGAATTTTTTTCTCTTGTATGAGTAAAACAGCCAATAGTCAGAGGAAAACATTTATTTGTTAATTGGCCTAATGTCCACTGACCTGATACAGCAATTTAAAGGCTGTAGGGCAGAGGGGTTTGGTAGCTACTGAAATAAACCATTAGTACCCTTTTGCAACAGTGCTGGAACCCAAGTAAATCACCATTGGAGGAGATGTCACCATCATCGTTCCTGAGCTGGTGGCCATCCTCTGTTTATGCTGCTTAAGTGAGAATGTTTCTTACCAAAAGCCTACAGGAGCTGTGGAGACCAGCACAAATATGTAACCAAATGTGTCTTAAGAATTGTGGGAATAGATTCTTCTGAGAAATGAAGGAGAAATGTCTAAGAAGAAGAAGATCCACATTTATTTGCAGTATTGCAGATAAAATCAATCCAGGAAATCTTGCCAACCCATGCAACAAAAGCAGAGTATAAATGTATGCTTATTTTGCAAAGCTTCATTTAATGTTGCAGGTGTATGTAGCTCCTATAACGCACACCATGTTTACTGTGATTTTATACACTTGATATATCCCCAGCTGGACTGTTTCTAAAGTGCGCAGCAATGCCCCCACCACAGCAAATCAGCAGTTTTTCAATAGGTCTCTGTGCAACCCAGGAGTATGACATTTACTAATGTGTTGAGATTCAGGGATTCTCTTTTGTAGAAGCCAACACTAATAAGAAAGATATGGTTCAGTATCTCGGGTATTCTTCCAAGTTTTATTAATTAGGTGGGAAAGTTTTCCCCCTGGAATACCGCAAGGTATTTATTAACACTTCAGCCCACAAACTAGAGCAAATTTACAGCAGCGGAGGTAATTGTTACACATAACAGCCTGTGTTATCAACTTGCTAGGGACAATCACAGAAAGAAGGTTTTAGATTATGATCTTTTTCATGATATTTTAATTGTGCTTCTTAATCTGGCTAAATTAAAAACTCCAGTGCAATCTTACTGAGATCACAGACAAAAAGGAGATTGTATCAGTTTTAAACAAAATGTATGAATACTTCTGCTTTAATTATACTGAGAATGTAACAGCCAAATCTAATGTGATCACAGAATGACTAAAATGTACATTTCCCTTTTTACTCATTGCGCTGTGCCCTCCCTTCTAGATTTCTTTAAAGTTGTCCCTAACTAGCAAACCCCATCCACATAAACCAATTCATGTTGTGGGTTCTTCAGGTCTTCTACAACTGCTATGCTAAAGAGGTGTCCAACAACGTTCAATGTGTGGCTTAATTGCTTTAAAAAATTGAATAATTGTGCTTATAGCTGGTTTGTGTATCCAAAGTGGTCGCCAAAGAACATCATCCTGTGAACCCAAGTTACTCTCTCAACAGCAGTCCCATAGCACTCCAATATGAATATTTAAATCTATAACAATAATAAAAAGCTGGTGGGGGGAGGGAGGAGAAAAAATACATTGGTGAAGAGGTAAAGAGAAACTCAGGGAAGGAGAACACGGTGTACAAAAATGGGAGTTGCCCTCTAAAGAAATCCTCTCCCTAATGTTTTTCCAACAGAATTTGTTTGTTTTGATTTTTTCATTCTAGAAAACTTCAAATGCAGCTTTGTAACATTCTGGGAGTGCAATTTCTGAAAGGGAAACTGAAAAAAGAAAGAAAATCAGGTATGCACAGACAGTGCACATGTGACCTTCTCCATAACATGGCCAATGAGTGCTTAACTGCCCATCACCTCCCCATTTCCATGCCTTCATCTTTACCAATTTTAGAAATGGTGAACTAAGTAAAAAAGAGTAGCATGCATCTGACAGCCTTCAGGTAAGGATTGGAAAATTTAATACTTTATTTAATACTTAAGATATTAAACTACTTGTAACAGATTGTCAACCACAGGGAGTAGGTGAGAGGAGCCCAGGAAAGTATAGCTTAAAACTGGATAAGCATTTAAGAGTTGTTGTTTTAAAATACGCCTCACAATAATATAATCAATAAGCATGATTTTAACACTTACAGTGATTAGACCAGGTTCAAATACACCCTCAGCCATGAAGCTCAGGGACAAACTAAATATGATACCAAATATATGAATGCATTTAACATCTTTAAAAAATAATAAACAGTTTCTGGGGAGGGAAGAAAAAGGGTCAGATCCATGGGATATGGAAAGATGACCTGATGAAAGTCTGCTATTTGTTCCAGACAACAACATTTTATGAGCACCAATAAATTTGGGGCAGGCAATTTTTGGCAAACATACAATGGGGAAGAAGGCTTGAGTCTGTCAACTACAGCCATCTTCTGCCCTCCTGGTTTGGAGAAACCTGGTGTGTATTAAATGCGCTCACATATTTCATGCCATTTGTTTGTTTGGTGCTCATTGGCTGGTGCATCAATTGGCCCTGGATGAGTCTGATGCAACTGTGAAATGGTAGTGTTCACTGGAAGGACAGATCCTGAAGCTGAGGCTCTAATACTTTGGCTACCTCATGAGAAGAGAAGACTCCCTGGAAAAGACCCTGATGTTGGGAAAGATGGAGGGCACAAGGAGAAGGGGACGACAGAGGATGAGATGGTTGGACAGTGTTCTCAAATCTACCAACATGAGTCTGACCAAACTGCGGGAGGCAATGGAAGACAGGAGTGCCTGGCGTGCTCTGGTCCATGGGGTCATGAAGAGTCGGACACGACTGAATGACTAAACAACAACAACAACAGTTAAAACAGTCTTTGATCCAGCAGATCCTGGCCCAGCTCACTCCACCTTGCCCTTGGAGCCACCCTGCTTTGGGGCTTTCTGCTGGCAGGGATCCCACCAGTGGGCCTTCTGCCTGCTCACATTTGGTGGCCAGTGAGAGGCCAACTGACCTGGGAAGCTGGTCAAAGGGATGCCTCTATCTAATCCAACCCCCCCTTCCCTTCTGGTGCAAGGGTGCTTCAGATTGTTACTGAATAACTCAACAGGACTTCTTACTTCAGATATGTTATTTCCTAGCAAGTGCTTGAAGGCTTTGAATGGGATTTATATATAAAAAAAATATTATAAAAGCTAACTAAAGAAGCATCAATATATGGAAATGCATAAAGTATATGAAAATATATGTGTTTTAAAGCATAATTCAGAATGAGCTTGCAATAAAATTGACAAAAGAAATGTAATGCAGAAATCTTAAAAGGTAGATTTGACATTTTCAGAGTCATTTTGATCTCTTTGAAAGACACATACTTAGAGCAGATTATTTTTTTATACTCCATGTATTTTTAAATGCTAGAAAAATGCATATTATTTGCCAAATTGCTTCGAATATATCCTGAAGAAATACATATTTATCTTTAAAAGCAATCCATATATTATTTACTCAGTGAATGAGAATGTCTTAAAAAAAACAAACCGTTCTGGTCCGTCAAATAAATACATATTTATAAATGGTTTCTAAAATGCATATTATTTACTCAATGGACTGTAATGGCTCTGTTGGTGCCATTACATTTAAATATGTAATTACCCATGTAATAAAATCCTTATAAAGGTCTTCTCTAGAAGAAAAAAAGGAAAGGAAAGCTATTAGCTCTTCCATCTACCAAAAGATAATTTTCAACCTATCCTTTTGTTTTAATTTTGTTTTCAAAATCTCTGAAATATTTGCATATTGATGAACCATCACTTATTACCTTTCATTTCACAAAAAGGGGAAGGGCGAGCTAGCCAGATTTTTCAGTTGTAACAATGGCTGAATGGGTTTCCAGTCTGACCTCTCTAAGAACATATCCTCTGCACAAAGTCCTACCATGGAAATGTCAGGTGAAAAAGGCTGACAATATTTCTGAAAAGCAGGGTCTAAAATTCATGTTTTGAATGATGTCCATTTGCCCTATTTTTCTGCACACTCTGATAAAAACCGAGACTTCTGATCATGGCAATGGAAGTTTCTGTAGCACATGGGAGCTGCAGTGGGGAGGAGAAATCACCCAAATTGCTCACCTCCCTTAACAGATACGGTAGTTCAGCCAGAATTATTTGTAAACTATGGTTGATAAAACCAGCATGTGGCTAGGAAGCTCAATAGCAAAAGCTTTCTTTCTTTCTTTCTTTCTTTCTTTCTTTCTTTCTTTCTTTCTTTCTTTCTTTCTTTCTTTTTTCTTTCCTTCTCTCTCTCTCTCTTTCACCCACCCACCCACACAATTGTACATTAATTTTTTTTATCAAATCAGAGATGAACCTAATTGAAAAATTTGGCAGAACTACATACATTTGAGTACCAATCTCATGTTTCCAGGAAATATTGCCCAGCTAGGCAAGAGACACCTGTGTTGGTGGTGCTCTTCTATATCTAATATGTACAGATCCAAACATTTCATCGGGCATTGATCACTGTGCTACCAGAATTAATCACCTGGTCTTCAGAATAAAGAACCACATTTACATTTAAATCGATGGTGTATCTAATAGCTCACATTAGCACTAGTAGGTGTAGTAAAGGACATTCCAAATTCATTTTTTCCCATGTGATAGTATCCTTACAGTTTACTTTCTCAGTGATTCAGTTTCATAGAAATCAGTGTAGATATTCTGTCTTTTTGCTCAACTGTCACATTTGACCAATTCTTCAACTTACCCTTCATTTGTCTTTTTCCTATTTATTTTCGAGGTTAGGTAATGAGAGAATAATTCTATTTCCATATGAACACTAAATCATAGGATTTGTTTCTCTCTTTTTTTGGCCTTTGTGGTTTAACAGAACAAGTTGCCAGATACTTTGGTGCAGAGGCTGATACCTGATGTGTGTTCCTCTGGCAATCAAAATAGATGTTCAAGAGACTTTTATAGCCTCGTTCAACAGTACAGCAGAATGCTAAAGTGTGTAGAGTTGTGAAAAGATTCAAAGAAAGAATACTAAAAATGAAAGCCAGTGTGGCGTAGTGATTCAAGTGTTGGTCTAAGTTCGGATCCCCACTCAGCCATGAAGCTCACTGGGGGGCCTTGGAACAGTCGCTATCTCTCAGCCTATTCCTCCTCACAGGATTAGTACGGAGACAAAATGGGCAAGGGAGAAATGTGTATGCCATGTTAAGCTCTTTGGAGGAAAATGGGATATAAATAAATGAGGATAAAAATATTTTGGATCCACTGCAGGAAACCACTAAAATAGTCCTTGCATTAAAATGAAGCTATTCCAGTGCAAACTAGAATATTTCCAGTGTTTCAATGTAACAAAGAAAAACTGTATGTAAAAGGATACTGTATTTCACATTGTTTAAAAACAAGCAGTTTTTCTGTACTACTTCATAATCTATTTCATTTATAGACCTCTTTGCCAGAAAATAGACCTAGACTTCCCTGTGCCCAGAATGAATTACATGCAGATTGCTCAGCAGTTCACATTTTCATGTTTGCAAAGTCTAGACTCCACCTCTCTGCCAGCCTTGCTAGCAGAAAGTCTCAATGGGATTTGGCTTCCCTGAGATGTGGAGCCTCCCTCTACAGAAATCTCTTACCTAATTCACACTTAATTTATTTGGAAAATCAAATCAACGGGCTGCTGTGATCAAAATTACTCACACTGTGGCTCCTAGTGGGAGAACTATTGCAATGCCTTTCAACCATGCTATCTAGCACATATTATTGTTTTTTCCTAGCCAATGGCTAGGAAGAGCTCAAGATCGAAAGGTTCGAACTTGGTACTGGTGCATCTGCATAAAGGTAGCAAACTAATTTATCTGAAAGTCTCTCTCTCTCTCTCTCTCTCTCTCTCTCTCTCTCTCTCACACACACACACACACACACACATTATAAAGGACAAGTTATTATGGTCCACTGGAAATCTGCATAAAATCAGGGGTGTGTGAAGCCCTGTGGAAGGATCCAGTTTACATGCAAAGAATGAAATCCAACAAAATAATAGTCAGAGTAGACCCAATGAAATCAATGGACTTATATTGGAGTCTGGAAAGAGTGTCTGGTTATTAAGGGTTTTATAGGTAGATGAAGGCCAGAGAGTGGTGTCTGCTCATTATGATAGTTATACAGTACCTTCATCTCCAGAAGCAATATTCTTTTGAGTATTATTTGCTGTGAAACATGAGCAGGAGAGTGCACTCATGAATGTTTGAGGATTTCCAATGGGCATCAGTTTGGCCACAGTGGAAACAGAAGGCTGGACTAGATATATTTATGGACCAATCCTTCACGGCCCTTCCTCATATTAAAGAGACATTTCAGCTATTACATGTTTGGCTAGAACTTGTGTTTTGGAAAAGACAAAGCATACATTCAATGCAACCTGGAAATATGTTAAGACATCTCTTGCTGAGCTGTTTCTGTTTAAGAGAGCATGTAAAGTCAAAGACAATTGCAGCTATTTTTGATTATTCTGTCATTTTATTTTCAGCTATTTTTGCAATGGCAAAGAGTGAGGTTGCTGGGGATGCTATTTAAACATCCAGACAGAAAGTTGTTTCTGCTTATGCAAGCACTTGATTACAGTTTCTCTCTTTTCCAGACTAACTAGTTGGTAAAAGAAGTGGTTACGTTATTTCTAACCTATAGATGTTATAAAAAATGCTTTAAAAGTAATAGATCAGTGGTAAAACAGGTGGTGTGCATAGTGAAGATCTATGGCAGCCTTCTCCAACCTGGTGTCCCACCAATGTTCTGGAAAATATGGTCAATTTTCAGAGATAATGGGAGTTCAAAAATATCTGGATGCACCAGGCTGGGAAAGTGGTTTAGTAGGGGATATTGAATGTATAAGACTACAACTATCAACTACTAAGCTCTGTATTCCTTGTATGGATATATTTTGTTAGATGAAATTAAAAATCAATTAAAATTAAAATCCAATGAAGCAGAGTGTTGGAATATTCAGATTGGCTACTGTGGAAAATGGATTCAGGACTAGATGGGTCACTTGCCTGATCCAGCAGGCTCTATGTTCTTATGCTATAAAGCTTTTGCCTTACAATGTTGGAGAACTTGTGACCCTCCAGATGTTTTTAAAATGCAACTCCTATGAGACTGAGATGGGGAGTGCTGAAGCCCAATAACATTGGGTGTAGGGGGCACAGATTTCCTGCCCTGGGCTTGATGAATCAATTGTCTGGACTATGTATAAAGCAACTTTATATATTTGTAAATTTAGTGGTTTCAGAACAGAAAACTGGAACCTGAAATGGATGATTTTCAAATATATGGAAGGCTGCAGAAGGCAATGAAGTATTAGCTTCAGTTTCTGCACAAGCATGAGCTGGGCTGAGACAGGAAACTCTTAGTAACCAGCAAGTGTTAACTCATTTTCAGATGAATTTTCAGATTAGGTGAATTTTAAGATCATAATATGTAAAACAAAAAGAAGTATGGTAATTCAAGCAGACAATACAACAAATGGAGAGCATGGCCAACTTCTTTGGATTCAAATATAAGGAACAATGCAGTTGACTATCATCCAAAAGAAAAAGGAAAGCAAAACCATACAAATTTGTATCTCACTTAGCAAAAGAAATTATGTATGAATATTCAGTACATTGGTATATATATATATATATATATATATATATATATATATATATAAAATACAACATGCATTTGGAAATAGATTTCCTTTTTCTACACATGGCAGCCCACCTTAACGTACATGTAAACCTTAAGTACAAATAGACCCATTAATGGAAAGCAGCACACTCTAAGTAAGACAAAAGAGCTATTAATTAATCCTTAGGAAGCACATGAGGCAATCAATTCTCTCAAATCCCTAATCAATTAGAAAAGGGAAACAATTTGAATTTCTATATCTTTACAAAGAAAAAAATGGGTTACTCAATTACTGCTAAGTCCTCTGCAGTTTTATCCTGTCTTCTTTATAAATAGTCAGATACTAAATAACTCATGAGCAAAAGAGGTACAGAAAATATATGGAGTTACAAACCTTAATTATCTGGACACCTAAGGCAACATGAAATCTGTTCTCAGCAGACATATACAAAGCATATTGCCATCCTGCAGTGTACCTCAGACCACTAGACAGAACACTCTAGATATGGGAAGCCTGGGTAAGCAAGTTCTCTCTCATAAATACTGGTAAGCATGCTTCATCCTTTTCTTCCAAAGGAAACAGAAAAGCAGTGTCTTTTGATGGTGGCAGTTGCTTTTCTAAGTGGGGAAAACTAATAATAAAAATAATGCTCAGACAGAAAAGTCAAAAGGTAGGAATACAGCATTATGTGTCCAATATTATAAAAAAACAAAAACAAAACAACTTTCTCTATTATTGTTTTGCTACATCAGAATGTGGTTTCATTTGGAGGGAGGGGCAGAAAGCCGCTTTTCTGTTTCTGTCATTTTGTGCACCAAGGGATGAGATGGGTACATGACACATTTCACGAAGTCATGAAGTTTGACCAGAGTAGGATGAGGGTGAGGGGAGATGAGGGGAGATGTGTGTGTGTGTGTGTGTGTGTGTGTGTATATATATATATATATGCAGTGTCCATTTGAAGCTTGTCTGTGAACTTTGCATGAACCGCCAGAAATAATGTAGTGTGATGACAAGCCAGTTATACCTTCCACTAAATTTGCTGTCTGGAATGAACTGAAATAGTGTTTGGTTTGTGTAATTACGTCCATCTATCTTTATATTCCAGCGGCATATCGCAAATTGAAAATACTAAAAATTGACTGTTGGTTCTGATATTTAATGATTGCCAAAGACAAGACGATGATTTATTGGTTACTTACCGATGTGACACATTTGCATCTTATTAGACAGAGATTACTATTCCTTAAAATGCGGACGAGGCCTGATCATGTCTGATGGATTGATTTGATTTGCAAATGTAATCAAACTAATAAGAGGGAAAAAATGAGCAATAATGCCTTGTTTTTCAACTGGCAATCACTCCTCTGCCAACAACGCTGATATCCCTGACTAAGCAGCCTTCACACAGTCTTCCTGTCTCCTCAAATAAACAAAGAGAGGCAAAGAGGCTGATAAGAGGATAACAAGCCAAGTATGGATGTACCATGGAACAGACACTTCAGAATGGTACAGATACATTAAAATACTGGTATTTGGAACACCATGGGAATTACTGCAAATCCCACTATCTTTTTCTTTTTTCTTTTAACTTGAGCAATAAAATGTAGAAGTAAATTGCAATTCTAATTTAGGTAACTCCTAAGGGATACTATACTTTTCAATTGTCCCTATTTAACAGTGGCAATTCTTACCATTTTCTCCTCTTTTTTTTTTTTTTAGTTTAACTGTCTGGGAGACATCACTGTCTTTTTTTTTTTGCCTTTTCTTGATTCCTTGTGAATTGTTAGAATTGTCATTCTTACAGTTCAGATCCCTTCCTAGGGTTTACAGATGTTAAAATTTTGAGGGAAGGATACATTTTAAAATGCACACAACAGGAAATTTAGTAAATGCACACTCATGAAAATTAAAACACCTTGGAGTGCACAGGGTGTTATTTCACATACTGGTGAGGCTAATTTTGAAATGTTGATAATAGGAGATTGTAGGAGAATTGTTTTTGTTGGGTTTTTTTCTAGTATGCCTTTAATCTAAGAGTGGGGAGGCTTCCTGGCTTTGTACAGGACAGACTTCTGGACAGTAAAAAAATTCAGCAACCAAAGAAAGCCTTCAGTTCAGAGAGAAATCCTTGATAAGAGAAGGGATCTTAAAATCAAATTCTTCTGTAAAGCATTGGAGGAGATGTGATACTCTTTGCTAAGGGGCAAAGCCCCCTCCCGCAGAGAATTCAAATGTAATGGCAAACTCTGCCCTGTCAATATTCTCCCATTGCAAATTAAGATAAGGGGTGAAGGCCTTATTTCTGCTTGTGAAGGGAGTAACTGGCCTCCGGACAAGCCTTGGTATTGCCTGCCCCACTGCTAAAGTGGAAATAACAGTCAGGACTATCAGACTATCATATCCTACCAAGATCATTGAAATTGAAGTTAATAAAGGAATGAAATTAAACACTATGCATCCTCAGAACTGTCATTTCCACATCTGCAGATGGACAAGCTATTGATAGCAGCCTATCATGCTGGATCTCTCCCCACACTCCCCCAATATTTGCAAGCAATTGTAAGAGGGTTTGTGCTTTCCTTCTCTTCACTCCCCTTGCCTTAGTTTGCAAAAGGGTCCTAGAATGATTGGGGATTTCCAAGTACTCTTTGGTACAATCACAAAAGCACTCAAGAAATACTTGGTGGAGATGCTGCTTTGGCAGCATGTTTGAAGCAGCAACTTCCACATGCAAGAGATAATGTAGCAACTCCTGTTGAGGCATTTTTGTATTCTGAAATCTTTTATCTGTTTGCATAGATTAAGCTTGTCAACTTTTGCAGACCCTTGAAGTGCCCCTATTTTCCAGGGACGTCCCGGCTTCTTATTTGATCCTGGAATGCCCCACTTTTCCTTAGGATGTCCCTATTTTCATTGGAGAAATGTTGGAGGGTATGGAGTTATCCGACCCCAAGCCATCTGAAAGCAATCCTGTATAGGGTAGGTTTTTTAATGTTTAATGTTTTATTGTTTTTTTATATGTGTTGGAGGGATGCGGGTGGCGCTGTAGTCTAAACCACTGAACCTAGGGCTTGCCGATCAGAAGGTCGGCGGTTCGAATCCCCGCGACGTGGTGAGCTCCTGTTGCTCAGTCCCAGCTCCTGCCCACCTAACAGTTTGAAAGCACATCAAAATGCAAGAAGATAAATAGGTACCACTCTGGCGGGAAGGTAAACGGCGTTTCTGTGCGCTGCTCTGGTTTCGCCAAAAGTGGCTTAGTCATGCTGGCCACATGACCCGGAAAAAACTGTCCTGCAGAGAAACGTCAGCTCCCTTGGCCAGTAAAGCGAGATGAACGCCGCAACCCCAGAGTCGTTTGCGACTGGACTTAACTGTCAGGGGTCCTTTACCTTTTTTATATGTAGTAAATTGTGTGGAGTATAAAAAGTAAAATAATCATTATGAGATGGGACATGCCTATTTTCATCGGAGAAATGTTGCATGGAAACAGAAATTAATGTGATGAAATTGGGTAGACTGGAGGAAAGTTATGCCAAAAATTCTTCTTGAAACATTTTGTCTGTCAGACAGAGATACAAGTTAAAAACACAAGATCTATGTTAGAAGAAAGTTGGCAAAACCAGACTAGATTATTCTGAATCAAGACACCAATTTATTATTTTAATTAAGAAAATACAGCATTAAATGAAAAGAAAACTCAATAATTTTATCTTTTATCATTATCATTATTAAAATTTGTATACCACCTTTCATTCATAGGTCTCAGGGCGGTTCACAACATATATATTATTATGAGAAACTAGAATTTAAACAACTCTTCACCAATCCGGAGCAATTCTGATGTTTTGCACTGTAACTCCCATAAGACATTGTCAATGTCTAAAACATCAGGAGGGAACCAAGTTGTCAAAGGCTGGTTTCAATGTACACTTCCTTTTATTCTCACCATTTTCCTGGCATTTTATATGTTTTATACTTTAAGTTCTATTTTGTTTCTCAGCTGGTAGCTTTCCCTCTTAAACTTCTTTTATTTCAGAGGGAGTTATCTTACCCTGTGTATTTAACTATTTATTAATTTATCTGCTTATATCAAGCCCCAAACCTCTCTAGAAGTAATTGATTCATTTTTTTTCCAGCAAAGTTGCAATGAAATATATTCCAAGAGTGGCCCGTCTGTACCCTCCTCAAATTAGTTGCTTAACTAAATTTGTTTTATTTACATTATAGAATCACAGAACTGATAATCTAGTCCAACCCTCTGCAATGCAGGAATATAGGGATCAAACCTGCAACCTTGGTGTTATCAGCACCATGCTCTAACAAACTGAGCCATCCAGGTTGTTATGTTGCATATTTAACCCACAAAGTATGCATGTATAGTATACATGGATTATATGTCAGTTTCTTCAAGAAAGTGGCTCTATTTTTTATAGTGGTTTTTAAATTACTCAAACCATAAAGCATGATTTGCCAGTCTTAAATGACAGTGGCAGGAAAATGCTTGTAACTAAATAAATAAATAAGCATGTGGAGCATAGCCTAAAATTAGATTTAACATTAGAAGCAGGACCCAAAAGATACAAAAAGAAGGTTTTTTTTCCAAAAAAAATCCAAACACACACTATTCTCTCCCTTTCAAGAGCATAGCTTGCCATTAACACCCAGACATTCTTTTTGCTGCACTTCGCTGTACCACCGCAGGACATGTGTCCTGCTGGAAACGTGCTGATGGCTTGTGGAGACCTTGCAATTCAAGTAATTAATCCTATTCCAATCTAGGTTAAGCAGGTGGAGAGCCTGCAGCATTCAGAGAGAAAGTAGAAGCTCTTTAAAGTATTTAACTGGGCACAGCTTAGTCCAGAAAACTAGACTGGTCCATTACCGCTGACCTAGTCATGCAGGTAAAGACCTGTCTGTTCTCAAACCAGTGTAATCAAATATTTGTCCCTTCCTCTCCCTTCCCCTCTGCCTTTTGTAATACACAGCATCAACACATGTGGCATTAAGACTAACCTCTTGTCCTCCACCCACTTCTGTTAGAGAGCAGGATGATTAGCTGTGACCTGGTTAGTTTTACAAGTAACCAGACAGAACTGCAGTTAACTTAAGGTAAGTGTGGTACATTTGTTTCAGCTTTCCACGTTGAACAGAGAAGTTTGATTCATTCTGTGGCATATAATGCTAATATTAAGACAACAGTTTTTCTCCTCTAAGCACTCAAAATGATCTTTCATTATCTCAGTAAACCTTACAATAACCCGATTAAATAGACCAGTAGTTATTTCCATAGTCATAATGTTAATACTGGGGGACAGACAGCTTACACTGAAAGATGGGGGCTTATCTAATATTACCTTTGAATTAATGGTTTTTGAGATTTGAACCAGGAAGATTTGAACTCACAGTCACACTCTTAACAGACAAACAGCAGTCTGACTTCACCCCCAGAGGCTGACTCCATCGTCTCATGAGACAGACGGATGCCAACAAAAGTAGCATCCAAAACACCTTTACAACACTGTTGTCAAGTCAGCCCCTGCCTAGCTTCTGCCCACAGTTCTGCTGCGGCACCTCCTCTGGCAGTATACGTTTCTAGAATAGTGGTGCTAACATCCTCTGCTGCCATGCTAATGCAATGTCCTTGGTTGGCTTGTAATGCTGACACAACAGATAACGAAACTGCATTGGCAGAGTGGTTGCATTTAGTCGTTTGCTAAACACAGATTTTCTGGCAAAGGGGCTGAAAGGACTGGGCCTTTAATGTTCTGTTTGGAAAGAACTCCCCTCCTTGAGTTAAATTTGCTTAAGATAGGATTGAGCGTAATTCACCCTCCTTAAATTTCCTTCACTTACACAGAATTGACCCTCTTTGATCTATTTAGTGTACAATGTAAGTTGTTTGGGAAATGAAGCCCCTGAAAGATTATTCCAGCAATTTAAATTGGTGTTTTATAGCACTCTCCTAATTAGAAGTCATTTAAGAAGGCTGAAAATTGCACTAAATTATGTGGGGAACAGCATGATTTTAAGGAAATAATACGCCTGTAAATGCCTGGGATGCCCTGCTACGTCTTGTGTGGCACTCCAGATGCTCTCCCATTTGCAAAATTCCACCACTGCTTGAGTCTTAGGTCAATTTTGAGGTCAGCCACTGCAGCAGCGGCCCTATTAGATTTCTTACAAACGAAGAAAAAGAAGAGCATAGTAACATGAAAATAAGGAAATAGGATGCACTTTATATTCTCTTTCTTTTGCTAATAAGGTTGCTTCTTGTGTTAAGAAT
This sequence comes from Lacerta agilis, assembly GCF_009819535.1. Classification (NCBI taxonomy): domain Eukaryota; kingdom Metazoa; phylum Chordata; class Lepidosauria; order Squamata; family Lacertidae; genus Lacerta; species Lacerta agilis. The sequence continues at coordinate 92,266,204 of NC_046314.1, read as the reverse complement.
GAGCTTGCCGTGCAGCTCTCTGCTAACCTAGCAAAGTAAAAGTAGTCCTGTAAACATTGGGATCTCATCCCTGACAGAGCAAGCTCAAACTGAACTGGTGTACTCAGAAATAGGTCTGATTTAAATCAGTGATACCCAATCCTGAGTAAAATCATTAAGGATGGCAGTATTATGGCGAGTGAGTCTCTTACAGATCACACCCTTAAGATGAGGCATGTAATTGGATTTGATTGGATTCTGTATTCAATTGGGCTTTGCATAGAAATGACATACATCTTCTATTATCATTTGCACTGCTTGGTCCCTTGGCTTCACTTGGTAAAAATAAAAATGTGTATAGCTATGTACTTGGATGACTTTGTTAGAGGATTTGTCACTTAAATGGATGACTAGACACACACACACACACACACACACACACACACACACACACACACTAAATGGTTTGTGATCCAGGTATATAAAGGAAACTCCCATGGAGTTTGTCAATGACACCCTTCTCTTATGCTCTTGCCGTCAGTTGTCAGGTGGGTAGTTCCTGTGTCCAGGAAATAGGTCAACTGCCTATTCTGGATGGGGTAACATTCCCTATGAAGAAGCAGGTATGCATTCCGGGGGCGGGGTGCTCCTTAATCCATCACTGGGTGGCACAAGTTATTTCTATTTCCAGGAGTGCTTTTTACCACCTCTGTCACCATTCCTGGACCAAGACAGTGTGACCACAGCAGGCCATGCAAGGATTGCTTACTTTAACACACTTTGTGTGAGGCTACCTTTGTATCTGGTCTGGAAGCATCAACTAGTGTAGAATGCAGCAGCCTGACTGCTCACACGAGTGGGTTCCTAGTAACATGTTACCCCACTGCTGGAAAAGCTATACTGGTTGCTGATTTGCAGCAGGGCCAGGTTCACATTAATTGTGTTAATTCACAAACCCTAAACAACTTAGTTCCAAAGCAGTTCAAAGTCTGATCCCTTATACTCTACCTAGGTAAGTTTGATCCTCTGATGAAGCTCTTCTGGTGGTTCCCCATGATCCTGAAGTTTGATTGGCCATTACTAGGAAATGAGCCTTTTGTGTAACAGGCCTTGCCCTGTGCAACGTTCATCTAGCAAATGTCTGGCAGGAACCATCCCTCCCTTCCTTCACATGTCTTCGGAAAACTTTTTTGCTCAGACAAGCCTCTACAACATAATTTTTTAAAATTACGGTAAGTATTTATGGATGTTTTAAATGGTAGTTTTATGGAAATCTTTGTTTAGTCGTTTTTTATATGGTGTATATCACCTTGCTACATTTGTATGGAAGTACAGATTATAAATTCATAAATAAAAATTAATCACTTGATGACAGGAACATCAAGCGATAACGGGTATGCCCAAAGCTGCCATTTCAGCACCACACACAGTGCTTTCATATCAACACAAACCCGATTGTTCAAAGTCGCTTCATGTAGTAAAGCTGCGGGTGATAAGTGTATAGTAGTCAAGTTTAGAGACACCCTGGACCACCCTTATGTCATTTAACTTTGATGCCATCAAAACCATTAAGAGTGATTCAATCAAAATGCTAAATATTTAGGGCTGGGTACAGAGAAGAGTGAGCATACCTCCAACTGCACAACAGGGCTTCCCTGGATCCAGAGGGTTGGTGGATCATATGGAGTGATGTGGACTGGGGTTTCAGAGGCTGGAATAATTTGATAGGGCTATCATACAAATGTAGAAGTGATTTTCCATTTGCACGACACATACCTGGATCAAAGTTTTAAAATTATTATGAAACAAGCTGCCTGATACTGAATCAGACCATTGGACAATCTAGCTTAGTATTATCTACATTGACTTACACCAGTTCTCTAGGATTTCTGGCAGGGAGTCTCTCCCAACTTTACCTGGAGACGCTGGGGATTAAACCGGGGACTTTCTGCATGCAAAGCAGATGCTCTATCACTGAGCCATACCCTTCCCCGTAGCCAGTGTCTAACCTTAAAGTTTTATTTAATGTAAGGTCTAGTTTAAAGGAAAAATGGAGCTTAGTATAGTTACCTGTTCCAACTTGGTCCTATATTACTATATTCACTATTTTAATATACCATGAAGACAACTAATGTGCATGTAGTTTGGAGTGCTTGAAAACACTGAGTACTACATTACATCATATCGACAATTCTTGGGCATATCTATAAAATGTAATTATTCAAAAAATTATACCCAGATGCTATCACAACTGGCAATCAGAGCTAGATGAATGATGGCTTTGTGTGCAAAATGTGCCACTCCAAAATACATCTAGTTTCAGCAAACAACTTTTTTCTGTTTAAATGTTTATGTTTTTAAGTTAGCCAATGATATTCTGCTTTCCCCCGCCAAAAAAAGAAACCTGTCTCTTCTATGCTTCAAGTACCCAGCTGCCACACAATTTATATCTCTTTCCTCTCCTCTTTGTTTTTCAGCCATTTTCCCTGAATGTCAAAGTCAATTTAGTGCATTTCACTTTGCTGAATAAATCAGAGGCGAAATCCTTGCTAAAAGTGAAAATTTGATTTGCTAAAAGGAGCTTAGGGCAACTATTAATCAATATATCCAGAGTGTCAAAGCTAAGGCCATGATAGGCATGCATTCATTTGGAGATTGGTTGAGGCAGATAAAGGGGGGGTAGTGCAATCACCAGTTTGTGTGTATGAGAGAGAGCATGGACTCACAGATGTGGGTGATTTGGGGAAAATATAAGAGAAAGTGTTGACTTCAAAGGAGAGAAAACACCACCACCACCACAGTACATATAAGAAACTCTGGAGGCAAACAAACAAGTCTTTTACAAAGAATATGCAGATCTCATTCTAACTGTTGAACATTACTGAAAGAGTTGAATGTTTTAACTTACAAATCCATCAATAACATTATTTTACACAATCAGATTTCTGATTGGCTGCGAGTCCTGGAAGACCTGCTCCTTGCCTTGAAGTCCATTTTTACCTGATCTGGGAAGGCAGGGCCCTGACTGACTCCAGCTACAAAAGCTGAGGCTGGGTCGGGGTATTGTTTGGGTATTGGTGGGGTTATTATTGCCCTATTTTTAAAAAATGTTCAAAATTGTTTTTAACTGCTTTTAAACATGTAGGTTACTAAATTTGAGGCTTTTGTTGTTTCTTTAAATTAAAGGATGTTAAATGTGCCTAAGAAGAAAGGATTGCAGTGGTTCTGGGCAAGGGGAAGTATGGGGTGGGGCAGGCTGGGTAAGGGGCACAGGCAGTTAGTGACTGTGCCATGTACCAACCCCTCCTCCAATCTGGGGAACTGTGGTTGTCCTATCAGCCAGTCCTCAGGTCTGTGGATGCTGTTGCTGAATGCCAGGTCAGCTCTGAGTAAGACCTTCATCATACATCACCTGATTATGGATGCTGTTGCTGAATGCCAGGTCAGCTCTGAGTAAGACCTTCATCATACATGACCTGATTATGGATGAGAAGGGCAATCTGGTCTGTATCACTGAGAACTGGGTGGGTGGCCATGATCTTAGTTTTTTTGATGTTGAGCTTCAGACCATATTTTGCACTCTCCTCTTTCACCCTCATTAAAAGTTTCTTTAATTCCTCCTCACTTTCTGCCATCAAGGTTGTGTCATCAGCATATCTCAGGTTGTTGATATTTCTTCAGGCAATCTTAATTCCGGTTTGGGATTCATTCAGTGTAGCCTTTTGCATGATGAATTCTGCATATAAGTTAAATAAGCAGGGAGACAATATACAGCTTTGTTGTACTCCTTTCCCACTTTTGAACCAATCAGTTATTCCATATCCAGTTCTAACTGTAGCTTCTTGTCCCACATAGAGATTTCTCAAGAAACGGATGAGGTAATCAGGCACTCCCATTTCTTTAAGAACTTGCCATAGTTTGCTGTGGTCGACACTGTCAAAAGATTTTGTATAGTCAATGAAGCAGAAGTAAATGTTTTTCTGGAACTCTAGCTTTCTCCATGATCCAGCGCATGTTCGCAATTTGGTCTCTGGTTCCTCTGCCCCTTCAAAATCCAGCTTGCACTTCTGGGAGTTCTCGGTCCACATATTACTTAAGCCTGCCTTGTAGAATTTTAAGCATAACCTTGCTAGCATGTGAAATGAACGCGATTGTGCGGTAGTTGGAGCATTCTTTGGCACTGCCCTTCTATGGGCTTGGGATGTAGACTGATCTCCAATCCTCTGGCCACTGCTGAGTTTTCCAAACTTGCTGGCATATTGAGTGTAGCACCTTAACAGCATCATCTTTTAAAATTTTAAATAGTTCAGCTGGAATATCATCACTTCCACTGGCCTTGTTGTTAGCAGTGCTTTCTAAGGCCCATTTGACTTCACTCTCCAGGATGTCTAGCTCAAGGTCCGCAACCACACTACCTGGGGTGTATGAGATCTCCATATCTTTCTGGTATTATTCCTCTGTGTATTCTTGCCACCTCTTCTTGATGCCTTCTACTTCTGTTAGGTCCTTTCCTCTTTTGTCCTTTATTATGGTAATCTTTGTATGAAATGTTCCATTCATATCTCCAATTTTCTTGAACAGATCTCTGGTTTTTCCCATTCTGTTGTTTTCCTCTATTTCTTTGCATTGCTCGTTTTCAGAAATAAATGGGAAATGTTTCTCCTGTTAATTCTCATTGACCATGGTAACATTCTGGAGTGGCTTTCCCTAGTTAGGAGTGGGTGGCATCAGTTTGCGGTGGCTCTGGTCCTCCTTGGATGGTCGTTTCCAGAGGGTGATGGTTTGGGGAGTCTTCTTTGGCCTCTGGAGCCTTAAACCTGGAGGTTTGATTTTATCCCCTCTGCCGTTTAACAGCTAAGTGGGGCCATCCAGAATTCTGAAATACATTGCCAGCAATATGCTGATGACACACTGCTCTAATTCTCCTCTATATCTGTAGATGTTGCAGTGGATGTGCTGTACTGTTGTTTTGCTTCAGTAATGGGTGAGAGCCAACAAACTGAAACTCAATCCAGATAAGACTGAGGCACTGTTAGTGGGTAGTACCCTAGACAGGTTGGATGGAAGGCTACATGCTCTTGTTGGGGTTGCACTCCCTCTGAAGGAGCAGCCATGTAGTTTGGGTGTACTTCAGGATCATTTGCTGATGCTTGAGGCTCAGGTGGCCTCAGTGGTGCAGTGCCTTCCATCAGCTTTGGCTGGTGGCCCAGCTGCACCCTTAGCTGGACAGGGATAGCCTAACTTCTGCCATCAATGCTCTGGTAACCTCTAGGTTAGATTACTGCAACGTGTTACACATAGGAATGCGTCTTAAGACAGTGCAGAAATTTCAGCTGGTGCAGAATTCAATGGCCAGGTGTTCACCAAAGGAAGACGGTTTGAGTACATTACTTCAATCCTGGCCCGACTGCACTGGCTGCCAATTAGTTTCTGGGCCCAAATCAAAGTGCTGGTTTTGACTTATAAAACCTTAAATGGCTCAGAACTGCAATAGCTCAAGGACCACCTCTCCCGATATGAACTGATATAGGCCCTAAAAATTTTTTTCCTTCCAGTAGCACCTTAGAGACCAACTAAGTATGTTCTTGGTATGAGCTTTCGTGTGCATGCACACTTCTACAGGAAAGCTCATACCAAGAACAAACTTAGTTGATCTCTAAGGTGCTACTGGAATGATTATTATTTTTTTTAAAAAATTGTTTTGTTTTGACTATGGCAGACCAACACGGCTACCTACCTGTAACTGATATAGACCCTGCAATCATCGTCTGAGGCCTTTCTTTGTGTGCCTCCTCCACAAGAGGTCTGGTTGCCAAATGAGAACAGGGCTTTTCTGTGGTGGCTCTCCGTTTGTGGAATGCACTCCCCTTGTCTGACACCTTCATTACATATCTTTAGGTGCCAGGTGAAAACATTTCTCTATAAACAGGCCTTGGTTGATTAACATTCTATGGCCTTTTGAATGTTTGTGGGAGTAGGGGTTATTGGTTTATTTTTGTTTTTGTTTTATTGTGATTTTGCTCTCATTTTGTATTTTTAGGTTGTGAAATGTCCTGTGATAGTTGGATGAAGGGCAGTATACAAATGTAGTTAATAATAATAATAATAATAATAATAATAATAATAATAATAACCCACTATATCCCAATTTCGTTTAAAAAAATCAGACCAATGTTCAACAATTATATCCACGATAAAAACCACATTAAAAACTAAAATCACAAATTAATCAGCTAACTATTACTGGAAGGTCCCCCCCCCCCTCAATTCCCTGCATAAGCATGGCAGAATAGAAAAAATGCAGTGGTGCTCCCTATTCCACAGGACTGGGCTGAGACTAGTGAAGGTTCAGATTTATCTTGACATTACATGAGCCTCACCAACAAGACTCTGACAGATTATTTTAGTGATTCACCTTGAGACATAAGGGATCAGGCAGGCCGTGAGGTGCACTGGACCTAGTTATTATGGGCTCTGTAAATTAATACAAATTAATCTGGCTCAATAGTAGATGCAGATGTCCTAACAATACCGTTACATACTGTCAGCTATCTGCTACCATCCGCAATCTGGAGCTTCCAAACCAGGCTCAAGGGCAGGCTCATTTAGAGCATATTGCAGTAATCTAGCCACAAGGCTACCAGTGCATGGGCTACAGTTGTCATACTATCCCTGTTCAGGGTATGGCTGCAGCTCCTTAAACAGATAAAGCTGGCAGAAGATACTTGGGCCTCTAGTAACAAAAGTGTTATCTAGGAATACCCCCAAACTACGTACCTGCTCCGTCAGAGGGAGTGTGACTCCATCCAGAACAATTTGGCTATTTTCTAGCCACAGTAACAACCAAACCAAAGAGCCTCCATCTTCCCTGCCTATTGAGATCAAGCAGGTGCCTTCACAGCATTCTTTTTGGCACATGCTAAAAACATTCTTGTTAAGCTTAGAAAGTTGATGTGAATTTTGAGAACCGCTTTGAGGTTTGTTTGTTTTTACAATCTAGTGGCATAAGAATTTTATGAAATAACAACACAGGTTCCCAACATGCTTACTAACACAATGTAACAGATCACAGTGTATTAAACATGAAAAGAGGTAATGATGTATATGATTGGTGGAAATTGAAATGCTTTGTTTGAAACTTATAAATACCCCTGCCTGGACCCTTGGGCGGGGTTGCAATTTTGCGAAACAATTCTACTGTAACCTATTGCCTAGCAATAAACAACAATGGACTCCTAACTCCTCTTGTCTCTGAGTTTTATTGGCGTAAACTCAGAAGATAAGCCATTTTTGGCTTACAACAGGGCCACAAGCATACAAATATGTTCTTTCAAGATAGCTTACCTGCTTCCTTGCAGGTACACAAATGAAACTCACTGTACCTAGTATGTCAGATTTTAAGATAGGCTATGCAAATTTCTGGAGGGATATCTGTGTTTTCTGTCTTTTGCAGAAAAATCAAAGATTGCAAAGAATAAAATCATTTTGTGGCACATTAAGGGTTTTTTTAAAAACAAAAAACAAAAAGCCCTATAATCCACATCTTTAGAATGCCACAATACTTTGTACAACTTATTTTTCAAATTTTTGCCTCTATAGTGGTTGCTGTCTTTCAGTTAATTATAAGTCTCTATATATATTTAGTACCTCTTTGGGCAACCTAAATGTACCAGGAGGCAATGCTAGACAAGTAATAATTACATAATAGGTAAATTTGCAAGCACTTGATGGCAATTGGTTTTATTTTACAACATAAAAAGGTGGGTTTTTTGTTGTTTTTTGGAAGAATAATCCAGATTCAATGTTTTTTGTACAAATTAAAATTAATTTTAAGTGTAAAACATTGCAAGGACTTTGGTCTAACTTGATGAGTTTTGTGTCTGCAAAAAAAAGACAGAGAACATCTTGTCTCTTAAGCTTCCTGTTATGCACATTTAAAGAGCTTAATGTTTCCTGCTTCCACTTAGTAAAAGGAGAGCATTGCGCATTTTTGCAGAATGCCAATGAGACAGTTGTATTACAGAAACAATGCCTAAGTGACTTTGAAAATGTGGTCAGACATCAGCAGAATCTCATCTCATGGGGAAAAAATGGGCTTTATACTTTTAAGATGTCCAAAAGCAAAACTTACCATGTATAAAATGCAACACACAATAAAACTAACATATACTTTCAGTATCTAAGTTAGGTTCTGTACATCTTACTCACAGATTTATCTACTAATTACAGGGAGGTAGCCGTGTTGGTCTGCTGTAGTCAAAGCAAAATAAAAAAATTCCTTCCAGTAACACCTTAGAGACCAACTAAATTTGTTATTGGTATGAGCTTTCGTGTGCATGTACACTTATCTGAAGAAATGTGCATGCACACAAAAGCTCATACCAATAACAAACTTAGTTGGTCTCTAAGGTGCTACTGGAAGGATTTTTTTCATTTTGTTTTCTACTAATGCAAACCGTGTCTCATTGGAAACAACACAGCCTTCCTAAATACCTGTAGCATTTTACTAACAAAGTTACAGTACATAGGAATATTTAATCTGACACAAAGAACAACAATAGATCTGACTGCTAGGCTGATAATCTTCTTATCACACCCTGTGAAACCTAGCTCTAATATTTGACAGTGTGAGCTTCCATTACTCGGCAACCCATTCTATAAAGGCCAACAATGGAGAAAGAATGAAGTGGAGTGTGGAAGAACCTCCATATCTACATAAAAGAGATTAGAGGCGACAGCGTTCCATTTTACAGCTCAATCATATTGTGTTAGCATGCGCTTATCCGAGCGCGGATGAAATTGAAAGAGAAATAAAAAAGAGTCAGGCAGATAGGAACCAGAAAAGCGAGGCATGAGCAATTTCCAAGGATATAAAAGGATGCTAATGGTGGGGCCCTGTCATTCTTAAAAAGGGCTATTAGGGCACCGTCATCTGTTCTTGTGCCTTTACGCTCCTGTAACTAAAGTCAAGAATTTCCTAATACCATTGTGATCATTTTCTTCTACAGATAAGATGTGGTCATGTTTCACAACAGCACTTTTCATTTGTTTGATTTATTAATGCAAGTAGACTAATTCTATTTACTGATAAAGCCTTTCAATCCATATATAAACGTGTGTGTGTTTCCTTTCTGGAAAAGGTATGTTTCTGCTCAGTTCTGTATCTTTTTGTTCACTAGTTAAAAGCTAGAGCAGCACAATAGTATCAATGGAATTTAAGTGGGCACCAAAAAAAGTGATAACCATTCAAAGGATTGATTCAAAATTTTAAAAAAATCACTCCAAAATTAAGAAATAAGAGGAAATGGTGACAGAATACAGAATATAGCAGCGTTTCTTCTAATTTTTTAAATCAAATTTTCTTGATAAGCTGTAAAATTAAATTTATCTGCATGAGAAAATTGATCAATTTTTAGATAAAACACCAAATTGAATATGCTTCTAATATGCTTGGACATTTACTGGTTCCAAATTATGCTCAGAAAAATCTCCTTGGACTGCAATCCTTTACCCATTTATCTGGGAGTCAGCTCCACTAAACTCAATGGGACTCACTTTTGAATAGACATAGAACCATGTGTTAAAAATTCCAAACCTTTAGAAACTAAGTTTTAAGGAACTATAGCAGAGCCATGATTGCAAAGTCAAACATGATGACTGCCATTAACATACAGTAAATTGCTGTAGCAGTACTGCCCTCTTCTACTCTTCAGTACCAACACATGGTTGTTATAGAAAGGGAAAATGCAAAGCAGTGATTAAAGCATTAAAGGAGGTGAAGATGCACACATTTTGGCAAAGTTATCCTTTTCCTGAATAATAATTTGTAATAATCTGGAGAATTATTCTGAAGTGACCATTTCTACATTTGCTTGAATAACTCCATAATGGACAATAAGATAAATAAATAATAACTATACTATTTTTTTTTTAAAAAAAGATTATCTATATTTATTTTATTAATTTAGAAAATATGTATCCTTTCTCTTGGTTACAAGATCTCCCATAATGGCTTATATGGAAGTAAATAACAAATATGAATGTATGCAATAAAAATATACTGGTACCCAAAGTTTCAATAAAATACATAAATAAAGTTAAAATGTAGATACTCAAATTCTACATCATTAAAAATTGAAGTAACCACGATGAGAGCAAGGGCACCAGTTTTTGCATCTTGCCCTTATGTGTTCAGTATTTTGGTGACTTACTTCCAACCAATAAGTGAAAATTTTAACAAACTTTGCATTCAAAAAGGGCTAACAGAAGGTTCTGTACTCAATTCAATCTCTTATCTCCTTCTAGCCAAGTGAACACTATATATATTTAGCTAATAGGTTTAATATACCACCATAAGCCAGGTTTTGAATTTGCCTCTGACCGTGCGCCTGCTGTTGAAGTATGCCTCAATAGCTCACAATTGGTTCAGATTCCTGGTCTGTAATTTAGAATGCCAGTCTTTAAGCATCCAACAGCTTTCGCTGCTAACTGCAGGCACTGAACCATTGTTTTCTCTCCCTCTAGACTGCCTGGTTTCTTCCATACCCACAAGCAAACCTATGTCATGTATTCACAACACAAATCAAACTGATAAAATATATTTGGCAATCACCATGATGCGTTATTGACCGACTTCTAGGGCGAATGCCCTCATATTGGTAAGACTGATGTAGGCATTGTCCAGAGATGAAACTCAAACTCACCTATTTAACTAGCTCTGACTTAATCTGGGGTGCTTTATTAGCAACCAGTGTAAGACAAAGTAGCTAGTATAATACAGAGTGATGTTTAAATTAGTTTACAATTTGCTTGGGCTCATCTAGACCTGCTCTGAACAAAGCCATTCAGAAATGTCAGCTGTGTTCCTAACCACTGTAACAAATTGTTGCCTGAACGCTGCACACCTAATGACTTCAAATTAGCTTCACTGCGATATTGCCTGACAGTTCGTTACGACTGTTAGTAACATAGCTGGCGTATCATGACCAATAAATTGGTTTCAGTGTGGGCTGGGAAAGGGACTTCCATCAATTTGATTAAAGAAATTACTGTAGCATTCAAAGCATAAAGACAAACTAGTTTAAGGAGACAGAAATAAGTTAACTGTACCAGAAAAACATTGCTCATGATTCAAAAGCTCGTTTATAAGCCATTTGTGATGCAAACTCTGAACAACTAAATTTCTTCTGTGAAGAAAATGCGGAGCGGTTCAGAACGTGTGTTACTGTCCTCCTTTCTAAGCAAATTATGATTTAGATGTGTATTGATAGTTGTTTATTATTTGGTTTTGAGAAGTAATTAGAATCATTCGGGATTGCGCCTTGCATTGTTCAAATTCACTGGAAGAGACAGTGCCTGATCCAAAGTGTTAAGCTAGCATTAAGGAGAGCAGTAAAAAAAAAAGTATCAGAAGCTATTTTATGTTCTTTGTCAAATCCCCTTGAAATCTTCACAACTCATGTGGCTACTCTGAAACAGTTTGGCCTACCCACACACTGGGGGGGGGGGGGAAGCATCTGTGCACATATTTTTAGCAAAGTGAGTAACGATGCCAACTAAGCAGGCACTGTGTGTATTTCTCATCTGAATGCCCAATCCAACAGCCTGTTGAGAATAGGCCTCAGTTCCTCAAACCAAGGAGCTGATCATGGTATCACAAATCATTTCCTAGGTTGCTACAGGGATTACAGAAGGAGGAGGAGAACAATGTGTGCCACCTTGAGCTCCTTGGCCAAAAAGGTAGGATATGAACACAATAAATAAATGAATTGCTGCTTCACTCCTGGTAGCAAGATGTATTGGGCCAACCCTGAAGACGAGGAAGGTTGTTGTCAGGGAACTGTCCCCGATGCAGCGCAAGGTGATGGAAGGGCTCTCCGGATGCTACAGAGAGCCCCAGTCCCACCTTGCCAGCAGCACCTCCTCTGGTAGCGAAAAGAGCGGTGAGACGTCCAGCGAGGAGGGGCAGAGTTCACAGGGGAAAGGCTATGGGGATGCAAGAGAGACCCAGCACTCCCCCAGTCCCGAGGGCAATACAGGGGGAACGCAATTTCCGTTGCCCGAAAGACGTCGTGGGCTGAAAAGAAATGGAAGGCGGGGTTTTCGTATACCGAAACTCTTTTGTTGGGGTCAGAACCGGAAGGGGCCATTCCCGGATACTGATACAGACATGAACTTTTTAGCTCTGCACTGTATATAGTTTGCACAATAAAATCAATAAAGGAAACAGGGAGTCCTGGCTGCTTACCTCATGAGCAACTAACCGAGAACCCTTACAGTTGTTAATGAGGAAGTGCTAATTATTTATTTGAAAAAATCAAAACATTGGTTGCAGATCATACTGGTCATGTAAGCTAGAAACTGTTATGTTGTCTGCAGACATTAAGTACACCAGTGCTCATGGTTCATAGCTGCCTACAGTGTCAGCTGCTTTAGGACCAGTGGCGGACCTTCATGCTCCAGCACTGGTGGGAGGCGGAGAGCAGGCAGGGCTGGGGCTGGCGTGAGTCCCAGAGACGTGGTGCCCGGTGCATGGGGAGGGGGGAACAGCCGCGATGGCACTCCACTGGGATTGCGCCTGCCCGAGGGGTGGTGCGCTCCCCCCGCACTCCCTTCCCTCTGCCAGTGTTTAGGAACATAGGTGTGCCGACCCACAATTCAAACTGAGTGAAATTGTAGCCTTTCATCTTCTTAACTCCCAAATTTATATAGAGAAAGGGATCAAACCAACAGCTCTGGAAGCTGCCTCATCTATTGACTCACAAGCAGTTAAGAGTGGGGTGTCTACAATATTCATGCAGGCATCAGAGCACTACTGTGGAAATATGTTTCAAAACAGAGCTGGGATGTGGGAAGGTGGTGCGTTGTGGTGGAAGGCACCAATTCTACTGAACCCAAGGAAAGCTTAAGTTGTTTGATATGTACAGACTCCTTGCAAAACGTTATTTCCAGTTACTGTGTCTGAGCAAGATGTATAAGCAAAAGACAAAATTCTCTGTTTATTTTCTGTGGACTGTGGGCAGCATGTCGAAATATGCTTTATGACCATTAAGACTCCTTTGGATGTGCATGTCACAAAGAACTTTAACCTACATGCTTTGCTAAGGTAGAACCAGAAGAAATAAAACCCTGCCTGCAGGGGTGCAATTCACAGGGACCAAGGTGGGCCCAGCTTACAATGCTATTTTAAAGGAGAGGCAGCTTAACTAGTCATTAATGTCCTACATGTATTATTTTCTTATTTAACCTTTTATGTAATGGTTTTTAACAGACCGAATCTCATAAGATATACTTGTTTATAGATTCTGTACCTGGAATATGTTTAGCCCATCCAATGATGACCACCAGCTCTCTGTCTGCCAGGTCACAAAGAAGTGGTGAGGGCCTTGATGTCACTGTCTGGCACAGTGGGGTCGGGCATGGCATAGATCTTCTCTGGTTCAGCCACCAGCAAATGAGAGACAATCTTGTTATCTGGAATATAGATCAGAACACATGTAATACTAATCACTGTATTTTCCATGGCTCCACTTAAGAATCTAGCTCCAACTCCCTGCAACACAGGAATCTTTCACCCAACATGGAGTTCGAACCCACAACCCTGAGATATGAGTCTCATGCTCTACCAACTGAGCCTATCCAACAAACATTACAGTAACTTTTGGTCTGTATAACATTTGCTATGTCATTGCTAAGTTTGGGGGATATAGCCCCTACCTACCAGAATTGTGGGAAAGTTATTTACTTCAATGGGATCATGTGTGAACATATAAATCTATATATACCACTCATGAGACCCAGTGTGAGGTTCTGAAGTATAGGATGGGAGAAACCAAGGTTCAAATTGTCACTTGGTGAAGTTCAAGTGTTTTCAGAAACTGCATTCAATGGCTATAAAACCTGAGGAAATTCATTCTAAGATTTTTTTAAAAAAGTTCTATTGTATAATTTATCCGGGAGTTCTTATCTATTTCTGTCTCTAGTATTTTACAAACAGTGTATGTCACAAAGTAAAAAAAATGTCAGTCCCTCATAAACCAAACACAAGACACCACTTCAAGTATTATTATTATTATATTATTATTATTATTATTATTATTATTATTACAATGTAAAGCTTCCTGTTCACAAGTGAATGGAGGAACTCTTAGACTGAAAGTTGATGTGGGACAGAGAGGGTGGAACAGAGATTGTTTAAAACTGTTTGACCATTCTAGTTAATGTAGATTATGTATTCAAATCACAGAGGAAGGAAATTTGAAAGCTGATATGGTATTACAGTACTTAGCAACAGGTCTGGAGTCGTATGCTCACTGTGTCATAAGAACTACTAAGGTACACCAACAAACAAACAAACAAAATCCCCCCACATTCTACTATTCTCAAAACTAATAATGGATATTATCTATCTCATCTAAAGGTGACAGATAGCAGTTTTAGTATTTCTTGATAAACAGCTTTCATGATGATGTTAAACTGTTGGCTGCAGTGCACACTTGCACGCACGCGCACACACACACACACACACACACTCCTCATTAATTCACTGTTTTATTACCCACGGTTGCCTCCTATAACAAATGACCAAAACAAACTAATATTTTCCCAACTTTTCTTAATATTTCTTTTCTTAAAGTCCAAGGTTTGTCTAGTATTAGTAATAAAATGTATGCAGACAGAGGAGATTTGAGTTGCTTGGATTTTGAAATCTAGTAACTATTTTAACAAATTGGTTGAAGTGCCAAAGACTCACCAAGTTATTTATTTAAAAAAAAGCATGGATGAGAGCAGCATATTTAGGGGTGGGGTGGTAGAAAATGAAATATTCTCTATTTTCCCCTTAACATTTCCCTTTGTGCAGTGATTCAGGATGCTGTACAGTTTAATTTAAGGTTCACAGAGTTTTCATACCCATTGTTTCTGACAACACTGACAAGACCTGTAGGCAGACCACTGGGTTGTGGTGAAAGAAAGGAAATAATAATAAAAAGTGTGTGTTGTGAACATTTCCTAATCTCTATTATTTCGCTGTGGGGTGAAAGCATTGTCAGTATTGAAAGTACAAATCCAGGGGCATTCTGAATGTGCTCAGGAAGCCGCATCAGTTAGAATAGCCACAAGCACGGTTCCTAGGTAAATCTTATTTAACGTTTCCCTAATTAGAATCAATAAAACCCAATTTTCATTCCACTGCCTTTGTTGTGCTCAGACTATCTGTCAGAACCCAGGAAAATCTCCCTGGCTACTTCTTTAGTCAAAGTGATTCACTGTTTCACTCTTGACACTTGCTGGGACGGATGCAAAAGAACCGAAAAGAAGTTACGCTGTAAGGTTTGTGTGATGGTGCCTCACAAGTAACGGAGCAGGAGCCCAAACAGTCTTTGCAGTTTTATTGTGCAAACTATTTACAGTGCAGAGCTACAAAAAGCACGTCTGTCTCAGTCGCTGGCAGAATCCGGGAGTGGCCCCTTCCAGCTTCTCCCCCAGCATAAGAATTTCGGCACCCCAAGTCTCCTCCTACCCTCCTTGCGTTTCATCCCTCTGCGCAACTGGGGGCGCTGGAAATGGCATGCCTCCCTCCTGACCAGCCGGGCGAGGTGAGCGCACAGTCTCAGCAAAATCCCCAAGCCCTCTCCCCGCCAGGCTCCCCTTTGTAGCTCCTGCTTAGAAGAGGCGCTGGGCTCTCAGTGGCATCCCCCAAGCCCTCTCCCCACCAGGCTGGTTCCTTCCTTTCTCCTCCCCACTGGAGGTGTGGTGGCTTTCCCCACTGGAAGAGTTACTGCGTTGGGGCTCTCTGTATGCTAACGGACCCTCGTTCCCCTCAGCGGGCCAGGTGGCAGTTCCCTGACATACACTATATGTGTTTCTTACAGGATGAACTAAGAAAAATGATCAGGGAGCCATAAATAAATATCTAAATAAAGGATTGCATGTGAGGACTGGAGTCTAGTTTATCTTGAGCAATAGGATCCTCTAAAATGTGTTTCATTAAATTCTTGCATGTTGTGCAATATCTCAATGATTTTGGCTAGGCACAGGGAAGACAATTCACTGAAAAGTTATACTACATAGTTCCCTTTGAAATGAATGGGAGCTGTGAAAGAGCAGGGTAGTATTCTTGTACAGTGCCTATTCATTTTAATGGGGCATTCCCAAAATGACTTACTGGTGGATTTCACCCTTCCAATTCCTCACATTTTCAGCCGGGACACATTAACCTATGTCTGTGATAAAAAGGCTTAATTGTGAGTGCATGTGCCGAGCTGTCAGCGATTCAACTCAATGGCACAATATAAAACAAATGAAAAGCTGGCAATCTGTGCATCCAGAAAATCTAACCTCTAATGAATTAAGCATTAGAGTTTATTGAATTTTATTGTATTATCAGAAAGTTTTTATTATAATGCGCAAAATCTGCTTAATGCAACCCTAGATTGTATTTACAGAGTGGTGGAACAGCTTATCCAGACTGTGTGGAAGATGCCAGATTGGACAATTGAAGGTATAATCAGCATAATGTTTTTTGGAAAGGCAAAAGGAAACGATGCCATATGTTCACTTAAGCTTTAATTTTATGTAAAACTGGTTTCTTTTCCCTTTGACATAGCTAAAATGCCCTTTTGCTTACAGTTCAAACTCTGTTTATTTGCTTTCCAGGTCTCCATATGCTCATGCGTAATGCACACAGTAATGTCCCCTACTGGGGAATAGGAGGTGAAAAACAACATACTCCTTTTTTTTTCTTTTTTTTTTGCACAACCAGGTAGTGCCATCAGGGTAATCCTTGGAGCCTTTTATTACTCTTGTCCAAAGTGAAGGCTCTTGTAGCCTGGAGGCTTCTGCCACTGCTTAGACACCAAAACAGCTATTTTGAAAGTGACATACAAAAGAATTCACAAGTGCTGTTGGCTGCTAATTCTTGTTTTTGTAGACTACCCAACTTGTTTCTTCGAGAATTAGCAGCTTCTGCACGATTTGTACAAATGGCTTTATAAGCCTTTAGCTTATCAAACTGTATCTTGTTCTTTCTTTTAATATCAGCTGCATATGAGAACATTAACACCCACCCTGTGCATGTTGTAGGTGTAGCACTTTCCTGCTTTAATCTAATACTAGCTAGTAGTGTGTCAGCCTTCTATTGCTATAAATTAATGAGGCTCCTAATGTATTTTCATTGGGAGGTTGAGCAGTCAAACTCATTTAGTTAGTGAAAACTGCAAAAATCACTTTCTTGTAAAATCTGAGACTAGAAGCTTCAATGAACTAATGATCACAGCATGAGCTGTTTTATGTACCACTGAAAATAAAGATCACCTGTAAATGTAAAATTTGCACTGCATAAATTGTGCATTAGCAAGCTCTCACCCTTAAAAGAGTCTTTTCTTTACTCTTCAGAGGAAGGATACGGATGATATGAATAGTTTACAAAATCATCATTGATAAGGAACATAATGCATATGATTCGTTTTGGATGCTTCTTGCTTTACTGGGATGTAACCTCATGTATACGTACCAAGGAAAACACCACCAACTGATTTACTTACATGGCTTTTGGCTGGCTGAACTAGTTGAGGATTCAGGTATGGGCTATTTTCTGCATCTATTCTGCGCTTGTACTTCTGACGACCTCCACGTACTCTGTCTAGGCGCACGCCTGAAGTTGAGATAAAAAAAAAGAAAGGTGCGTCTAAAACATTTGGAAGAAAATATCTTATGGAATGATGAAACTTTCCAATAAAACAGTAAAAGTTCAAGACTGTTGAAATTGAAAGAAGTGAAAGAAATGGGCATAGCATAAAATCCAACAACTTCAGCTTTACACAAATTCAAAAGTATTAGGAAATATTCCTGCTATTTCTGATATCGAGGCATAAGTGCTTACATTTATACAGATCGGCACTGCCCATATCAAATCAGTATGCTGGGGAAGCCCCGATATTTCTAGAAGTACAAAAATCTGGAAATGGGGGTGCTAAGAAGAGAGGACTCAATGCAGAAAGTGTGTGCGCTCAGTGATCATAAAATGCTGGCTAGAATGGTGTGCCACAGAAAGCCAGGTGGAAGCAGGAATGGAACGAAGTGTCCTGCAGGAGTGCATGGCTGATTTTTTTTAGAACACTAAGCAATAAAAAACACTTCACACTGCAAACATTTTGTTGCAAGTCCACTTATATTCATAGGACCATTCTTACCATGAAATCAGCAATAAAATCAGTGCAATACAGCAAAGCAAAACAATCACAATAAAACCAACAATGGGGCAGCAGTTAAAATTAACAGGCAGAACTTTAATGCCTGTAAGCATTTTTTAAAGTATTTATCTGACACCAAAAGGATAACAGAGTAGGTGCCAGGCAAGCCTCCCCAGTGAGGAAGCCCAATAATCAGGGTGCCATCACTGACAATGTTCTCTTCCTCTTTTCAGGTCAGATGTTAGACACCTAAAGGACAGCTTTCACCAATGATCTCAGCACATGGCTGGGGGTGGGGGATATCTCGGTGTATGGAGTATTAAGGGAGCGGCAGTACCTCTGTTGGAAGACATGTCATGCTCCCTTGGGTAGTTCATTCACCCTGGTCCCCACCATGCACTCAGCTCTCACCTGTGACACCTAGCTGTCAGCATGTGACAGTGGCCACATACCAGGAGACAGCTTTGACTGGCCAACTAAACAAGATGAGAGTACCCAATGGCTCTTAAACCCTTGGTGAATTAGGGACTTGTCTATACCCTGCATGTAAAGACAGGCTCCAGCAGATTGAGCAGATGAGACTAATACTGAGTCCAATGGCCAGGAAGGCTTTTTTCTGCAGGTGCTGTTGAGGGAATGAGGGGCAGATGGTGCTCATTAACCAGGGAAGATAGCTCATTTAGGAGAAAGAAAAGTCTGATCTTAAACCTCTTCTGCCTTGTGGCTATACTCATTTCTGAAAAAGGACCAACAGTAAGGAAAACTGCACTGCTGAATACCTTGTCTGGAGAGAGCTTTACAGACTGCAGCAAGCAGATGAAGCAATGGGCAGAGCACTAGCAATAGCTGTACTCCCTGGAAAACATGGTCTCCAACACAGCCATTGACAGCATCCAGACACTCTGCCTGTCTTGGAAGAGCTGGGTATCCCTCCCTCCCTCCCTTGATGAGCTGAATAATGCCATCATCTTTCAGGCATGTGGTTAAGCCCCAGGACAGGATGGAATCCCAACAGTGCTGAAAGCCGGCCTCAATTCCTCCCTCATGACACACATCTTCAGCCTTCTCTTGCAATGTTGGGGAAAGGGATCCATACCACAAGATATGCACAACCCCAGCATTTGGAGCCTCTATAAGAACAAAGGTGACTGTGATTATTGTAACAACTACCATGGAATCACCATGCTTAGTACTGCACCATGTTGTTCTCAACAGACTGCAGTCACTTGCTGACAGGGTCTATCCTGGGTCACAATGCGGTTTTAGAGCTCAGAGGTCAACAGTCGACATAATTTTTTCACTGTGCCAACTGCAGGAGAAATGCCAAAAGCAGAGGCACTCCTTGTAGATTGCCTTCATCAGAAGACCTTTGACCTCATCAGCTGAAAAGGACTCTTCACACTGTTCCACAAGATGGGATGCCCATCACATGATCATGTCCTCCCACAAGGAAATGCACACCAGGAAGACGCGTCTCCTCAGATGCCTTCCATATAAAAAGCAGCATGAAGCAGCAATGTGTTCTTGCTCAAACTCTCTTTGGCCTATTTTAATCCCTGTTGCTCTCGCATGCCTTCAGTTCAACTGAAGACGGTATGTACATCCATTCAAGGAGTGACGGGGATCTGTTCAACCTGACATGTCTCCATGCCAATACAAAAGTGTGGTGGGTTCTTATCCAAGAGATGTTGTTTGCAGATAACACAGCCTTGACAGCACATCATGTCCACAGAATGGAAGATGGCAGGATCCCCAAGGATCTGCTCGATGGAAGCTGGCTGCAGGCACGAGGCCTGTTGGCAGACTAACTCTGCCTCTACAAACATGACATGAAGGCTTGCAACATTAACCCCACCATATGGAAATCCTTTTCAAAAGATTGCAGTGCCTGGAGAGAGGCAGGTCGTGCATCCACAGCAGTGACCAGAGGAAGAATGACTGCTGAAAGGAACACAGAGGGAAGAAACTCCATGGTTCACCTGTAGCCGCAATACGGGACGCCTTTAACTGTCCCACCTGCAATAAAGCATGTCTCTCCTGCATCGGTCTCTACAGCCACAGCAAACACTGTAGCTCTCCAACAGTTTTTTTACCCTTGAAGGCATACTCTCCTGAGACAGACGGGTGCCAACAACAAAACCTATGCTGTTGATAAAGGTAGTGCAACTTGTACAGCACGTTGGCGACAATTATTCACACAATTGTTCGAAAATAATTTTACACCATTTATCAATATACTTCTAGGTGTTCAATTAATAATAATATACTTCTAAGTGTTCAATTAAATACAAAGTGAATATAAAAGTGTTTTTTATAATTTATAATTATATATAATTATAATTTTATATTTATTTTCACTTTGAATTTATATTCACTTTGTATTTAATTGAACACCTAGAAGTGTATTATGTTGATTCTAATAAGATTCCGTTTGGATTATTATCAGTTAGCTCTAGTAGATAGAACGCAGGCACCCTGTCTTTTTTATAACTTCATACGCTGGTTCATCAGCACCTCACAGCTACCGGGAACAACGTTCTTGAATCTTCTTTAACTTATTTAAAAAAACAAGGGAAAATGAGAAACTGAGTTAAGAAACTGTAAGAACCTAGTAAATTTTGATACTGCAAGTTCACTTTATTTGAGGTAGTTTGTTAGTTTTCATGGCACTTTGTAAGTAATTGTCTCTTTCTCACATATTTGATAAATGGTGTAAAATTATTTTCGAACAACTGTGTGAATAATTGTTGCCAATGTGCTGCATGAGTTGCACTACCAATAACAAAACCTAGGTATCAAGCAATGTACGGCTTTGGATATAAAATAATGCAGGGCTTTACAGATAAGCACCAGCTCTTTGGATTGGATTGGATTGAAAATGGGCTGCAGACCAATGCAGCTCTATTAAGCACTGTTGTGAAATGTCCAGTCCCAAATAGTAGCCTAGTGGTTCTATTCTGAACTAACTTCAGTTTCTGGAGCCCTCTTCAAAAGTAGCCCCACAGATGATGTATTAAATTAGTCAATCCTTGATGTTAAGGGAGCATGAATTGCCTCGCTGTTCATAGAAGGCACAGCTGGTGCACCAGCTTTAGCTGATGAAATGCATTCCATCCCACAGAGGCCACTTGGGCCTCCAGTGACAAAGATGCAAACTAGACTGTAAACCTGATCCATTACACAAAGAAATGGGTAGAAGACAGTTTTATTGATAAGGCAGTTTGCATATTTCCCAAGGCGTTTCAAACATAAATATTCTTCCTCTCTAGGTAACACCAGAAGCATATCCAAAAGGGTGTGCCAATGCTGCTCAATAGTGACGAACTTGATACTAACGAAGCTGTGCTGATGTGAACTGTGGGGTGGGTGGGTGAAAAGCTGTGAAATGTATCAGAGGACACGAAACTTCACTGTACATATTCTAAATGGGTAATGTAAACACACTAAGACCCACATGTTGTATATATTTACAAGAATGCCAAGCAGGTTGAATAAACATTCATTTATCTAAATGAGGCAACTTTTGTCAATCTTATTTGGATAATAAACTATGCAGCATTATTTCGTAATCTGCACAGCTCAGGTGGATTATTGTATTGGATCCACACAAATTAGATCCTAATTCCACAGAAGAAAAAACAGTTGTTTATATAAAAATCAAGTTGCACTGTGATTTTATTACCTACCTAAAGATGATAATAATAATAAACAAACAAACAAACAAACAAACAATTTTTTATTTATACCCCGCCCTAACCAGTTCAGAAACCTGGGCTTAGGGCGGCTAAAGGTAAAGGCACCCCTAACCGTTATGTCCAGTTGCGGACGACTCTAGGGTTGCAGCACTCATCTTGCTTTACTGGCCGAGAGAGCCGGTGTACAGCTTCCGGGTTGTGTGACCAGCATGACTAAGCCGCTTCTGGTGAACAAGAGCAGCGCACGGAAACACCGTTTACCTTCCCACCAGAGCGGTAGCTATTTATCTACTTGCACTTTGTTGTTCTTTCAAACTGCTAGGTTGGCAGGAGCAGGGACCGAGCAACGGGAGCTCACTCCATTGCAAGGATTCAAACCGCTGACCTTCTGATCGGCAAGCCCTAGGCTCTGTGGTTTAGACCACAGCACCACCGTTACCTGCCTACAGCACTGCAATTCACGCTAGAAAAAACTGTGTGAAGAAAAACGAAAACAAGGACTTTTATATTTAGAGGACCCTGTTGGCCATGCTAAATAGGTCTGAAATTATTCAGTTGTACATTGGTAGTCACAATACAGAGAAAAATAAAAAGTAATCTAGAGATGCAAAATGCAAGTCCATTAGCCAGGCATTTTTTTTGAAAACAGAATCCTAAGTCATCAAAAAAGATAAAAGCTATGGCTCACATTAAAGCTTTCCTGATCTACTGCTGAATTAACAATTAGCAAGGGAAGTCAGTTTTTGTCTCCTGATAGCTATCTGCAATCTGAAGCATATTACTGAGTATAGCATAGGAAACCTTAAAAGGCATCAACTCTCTTGTCTTCAGCTTACACTTGTATATAAGGAATGCAATTGATAGTTCAGAGAAAAAAGAACGTAAGAACACAAAAAGCCTGCTGGATCAGGCCAATGACCCATTTAGTCCAGCATCCTGTTCTCCCAACAGGAAAACAATAATTGCCAGGATCTAAAGAACTCTAAAACTAGCACCAAGTTCTTCCCCACGCACCTCAAACCCATGGCAAATTGCTATTGAAAGTGAGAGGAGTTTCTAAAGTTGTTTGTGATACAGCATGGGGATCAGCTGTTCAATGAAAAGTAAGATAAAAGCCAGCACAAGAGCCTTGAGTAAGTTTAAGTAGCTCTCTGGATCCAGGCCAAGGTGTCTGAAATATGGTGGTGGTGAAAAAAACAGCACTTCTCCATCAAAAGGTTATGGCTACTAATGGCTGCAGAAAATGTAACTAAGGAAGCCACATGTTTGTACATCAGGGGCTACACCAGGGGCCGGCAACGTTTTTTGAGGCCGGTCCAGTCCACTCCCTGGCAGACCTCTCGGTGGGCCGGAGCACGCCCGCCCACACCCAAGCTATTTCCAGTGCTCTTCCAGGTAGGAAGAGCGCTGGAAATAGCGCATGCGCACAGATGCTCCTCTGTCCCAGAAGTGCTCCGGAAATAGCTAATGGGTGCTCCTCCAAGTGAGGAGCACCCGTGCGAGTGCGCACATGCTATTTCCGGTGCACTTCTGGGATGGAGGAGCGCCCATGCACATGTGCGCACACTATTTCCAGCGCTCTTCCGACCTGGAAGTCAGTTCCTGCGGTGAGAAAAAAAATGGCGCCTCAAAAAAAGCAGTGAATCTCCACGCCAATCCATGGAACGGCCATGGGCCGGTTCCAGGAAGCTCATGGGCCGGAACCGGCCCATGGGCCTTAGATTGCTGACCTCTGGTCTACACATACTCCATATACAAATTAGTTAAGGATAGATTTGATTTGAAATGCATCTAACAAGCACACTTGGACCAGTTTAGCATAGATTATTTACTTATTTGCTTTATTTAAAATATTTCTAAGCTTCCCTTTATCTCAACAGATTCCAGGGTGGTATACAAGTGATTTGAATAAAAATATTAATACCAGATACAAATACAGTACCATGAACCATAAGCAAAC
The DNA here is from genome assembly GCF_009819535.1 of Lacerta agilis. Taxonomy (NCBI): domain Eukaryota; kingdom Metazoa; phylum Chordata; class Lepidosauria; order Squamata; family Lacertidae; genus Lacerta; species Lacerta agilis. Next base: position 92,242,379 of record NC_046314.1, on the reverse strand, counting down.
AATGAATTTTCTTGCAGGCAAACACACCCACCATTTCCCAAAGAGATTGCTGTTCTGCACATGCTTCAAAAAGTTGGGAGCATGTGAAGCTTGGTGCTCTAATCTGTACCATTTACAAATACAAATTAGATCACACATAACAGGTGACACATTTTAATTGAATGTCTTCTGTCTGCAATTCAGACAAAAGGTGAATGGAAATAAATGAGTCTGGCAAGACAGCCCTTGAGCCTTACAATACCCAATATCTCATTATTATTTTTTTCAATGGTTATCTATAAAACTGATGCTGACAAGCTTTGAACCTTTTATTTCTGCTCAAGACTAGGTGAATGTTTTAATACAAAAGAGAAAGGACATCTAACAATGTTGCATTAAACATGGGACAGTGCCATTATCACCTCTTCAGTGTAATCAAAGTAAACCCACTATTCATGGCCTTTAAAACAGCTGATTCAGAGTGTACCAAGGACCAGAATTTGCATCTAACTGAATCTAACACAAGTAAGCATGAATATGATTTTAAGTTTATAGTTTATCCCCAACGTCTGATTAAAACAGGTTACATTTCTGGTTAAGATTGTCTCCTAAGTTCGAAACCATTTCTGATTGGCTTGTTTAAAATATCATTGACTCCAAGATTATATCTTTGACTCCAAAATTATAGCAGATCTTTGCCACCAAGTAAGCAATCTTAATTAGTCCTGTATGAAAAAGCAGAAAGTAGATTGCAATTCAGAGCAGTTTATTTGTTGCAAATGCATTTCAGATAACAGTAAATAAGCCAATCCTAATTGTCTGGTTTAGCATGACCATGCTTCAGTTCAAGGGGCATGCAGTACATGGCTGACCATTTATCAAACTCCATGGAGCCTTCTTTCCCGAAGTCTTGCATACAACATTGCATAGGTGCAGAGAACCCTAAATTCTAACACTGAAACATGACTTTTTTCATTATGCAGGAATAGCAACATTAGCCTTGTGGGACTACTGTACAAAAGGAATTTGTCATCTCATAGCCAATTCTCAGCTACAAGTAATTCAATACATAATGGAAAGCACATTTCAAAGCAGCACTTTTAACAGTAAAAGAGGAGTAATGATTTAGGGTCAAGCCTTTCAAATATCATCAGTGAATAAAAGACACAAAAATCAGTTTTGACTTGGAGGAATGTATATGGGATGCTTGACATAGTGTCTGCAAAAAAATGAATAAAAATAAAAACCCAAGAGCAGAATACTGCATACATATCCAACACCTGGATCACTCAGATGTAATGTTTTCCAGTTCTAGTCCAATAATATTCAGATCTATAAACTATAAGTTCAATCAGGAGCAGCAGAGAACATAATTAAATAAGTAGTTCCCTGGTTTTTCACAGGCATCTGGTTGGCCACTATGAGAACAGGATGCTGGACTAGATGGTCCATTGGCCTGATCCACCAGGCTATTCCTATGTCAAGTAGATGGAGGAACAACAACAAGGCAGCTACTTTCTCCACAGCACAAGTCAGCTATGCAAGGCCCTTATGCTAATCCCTGTGTGTAGCGCAATTTGGTGAGAGAACAGCACAGGCAGACATACCCATTCACATCTCAAAAGTACCGGTAAACTATATGCACTGAAAGAGTGCACTTGGGCCTTCAATCAGAGCCCTACTGTCAGCACAGACTCACCTACATGATGTCCCCAATCTACTTGAACCTCTATTGGTCAGGGATTCCATCCCAATTAAACTACACATTCAGAACAACCATGTGGTACCACTCCAGCTTACAGCTAGCAAGTTCGAAAGAACGTCAAAGTGCAAGTAGATAAATAGGTACCGCTCCGGCAAGAAGGTAAACAGCATTTCCCTGTGCTGCTGTGGTTCGCCAGAAGCAGCTTAGTCATGTTGGCCACATGACCCGGAAGCTGACTGTGTACAAATGCCAGCTCCCTCAGCCTATAGAGTGAGATGGGCACCGCAACCCCAGAGTCGTCCACGACTGCATCTAACGGTCAGGGGTACCTTTACCTTTTACCATATAAAGAATTCCCTGTTCATGGAAAATTAGTGCATTAGGAAAGAGGATGTGAAGGAAGGCTAAAATGGTATGTATTTACATACATGGAGTATTAAATTTCAGAGGATTTGAAGACATGCAATCACCCACATGTATTCTAAAGCTGTACTTCTATAGCAGATGTTTCCAAATGCATAGGTTATATGCTACCATATCCCATGAAGGAGTAGTAGCTTGGCTCAGTGGGCCTTTACTAAGGGCCAGCTCAGCAGCATGTCCTCCACTTACACTATGGGTCTATCAGGTGCCTATGGATTTATGTCAAATGTGTAATCAAGTTTGAGAACCACACCTACTTTCTTCAGCATAAAAGCCTCTGTTTTCCTAGGTCTTGCTGGTGCAATGATGGACAGGTGACTGCTGCAACTTTAAAGCCAACTAAAAGAAGCTTAGTTTGACCTTCTTGAGAAAACTCAGCAAGGGATTCATTAGTGACCACTGACAGACAGATTCTGAAACTTACTGGTACAAAGTTTTAATTAAGCAATCTGAGCTATGAGTTTGAAGGAGGGGTAGGAAGAAGCCTAAAAATGAGCTGATACCATTTGAAGGTCAACAGTAGGTCTAGATTCTAAGTTACATTGGCAAAGCTTTCCAGTGAAAAGAATTCAAGTGATAAGATAGTGACACCTCAAAAGAAAGAAGTCTAACTGTTAAGTTCTGGACCATTTACTAGCAACTCACAAGAGATACGGTGTGATCGAAATAAAATTCATTAAAGTAATCCGACTGTGAAGTACTGATAGCATGAAATCAGGATCTCAATATCAGTTTCAGAAATAATAAGCAGCTAAGCACTATTTCATTTAGAACCTGGAAGGTTTCAGGATTTATTTGGGGATCCAGAAGTCAAAGCAAAGATCCAAATGATTAATGCGAACAGAAGAGCCAAATACCTGTTCCCATTACAAAACATTTAGGTTTAATCTCCCAATGGACAATAGCATTTGGTGCAGCAATAGGTGAGAAGTGCTTCCTTAAGATGCCCATGTTTACATTTGCTTTAATCAAACAATATATACACAACACCACCCAAATAGTAGTAGTAGTAGTTTTTTTAATCTACCTGCAGTACATAATAATTTATTTCACCAGGGAACAGAAGTGCTAAATTAAGTTCACCTGACTGTTAGCCATAAGTCACATGGGCCTGAGTGCCGCTTTGCCTGGAGGGTGGAATGTACAGACAGGAAGTGGAGTATGTTTTGTGAGCCAGAGCCGACAGCACGGTCTACACATCATAGCTGTCGACATTTCCCTTTTCTTGCAAGGAATCCTATTTGGAATAAGGGAATTTCCCTTCAAAAGGGGGGAAAGTTGACAGCTATGCTACACATCTCAAGGTATGATATCAGTGTATCAGTGTAGCCAGTGTTTTTTTCAAGGGGGACGTAGAGGTACGCATACCCCTAAACATTTTGTGAATCTCTGTACTTTTGTCCATTTACGGGTACTATATTTATTTTTCCTGATTTGAAGTAGTAGTAGTAGTAGTAGTAGTTGTTGTTGTTGTTTAGTCGTGTCCGACTCTTCATGACCCCATGGACCATAGCATGCCAGACACTCCTGTCTTCCACTGCCTCCTGCAGTTAGGTCAAACTCATGTTAGTAACTTCGAGGATTTGAACTATAAAATGGTGATTTTCTTGAGTCAAAATGAGAGTACTCCTAAACATATTTTTTAAAGAAAAAAGCACTGAGTGTAGCATACAGACATTTGACACATCTAGAAAAAGGTGTGTTCTCTGACAGATGCTAAGATAAACTCACAATGTTCTATGTAGTCAGGATGTAAAACAAACCACTACGTACTTACTGCATAGGAGACTCTATTGTTTGTAGTCCCTCAGACATGTGGGAAAGTGAACCAGCCCAACCATTAAGCAAAATGAAGCAACTATATCAGGTGGCAGATGATGAGGGAAGAAAGAGCACTCCCAGTACATATTTATCTAGCAAGCATTCATTACCCTGCAGTGCTTTCCCCCTATAAAAATAGGTGCAGGTACTCTTCATGAAGTTGCAACAGTAAGTGCCACACTTTTTAACAAAAACAAAAATAGTTGCCTGTACTGAGTACCCCCTGAAAAAAGCACTGTTGCCCTGTATGATATCACCTTACCCTACGCAGGCTCAGTCTGTCTCTGTCACAAATGGTTTCATTTTATTGTTGTGAACCATTATTCATCCAGAAAGTATGTAAATGCATGAATAAAACAGAATCTATATACTTTCATGTGGAATTCTAAAACTCAGAAAAAGTGATCTGACACTTTATATTCTGCTTGGAACATTATCATTGCCTCATCCTGGAAGCCTTCTTGGGAAAGAACCTGCTGAATTTGTTTGTCAGACCCTGTCATATTAGCAGCCAAAAGCTTTCCATTAACATAGCAATTTTGAATCTATGGAGCCAAATTTTTGGCAATGGACACAGCCAGTCAGAATAGTCAATAGTGGATGAGACAATCCCCATTGGTACTACAGGGTACCAAATTAAGGTGATATCTTGCAAGTTGTGTGGTGTTCCGTTCCAAGGGGACTGTATGCTGTCCCACCACCAGGGACTTATCAAACCTCAATTTTTTGTTTCTTCTTCTGTCAAGCATTTGGCTCAGACTTGTGCAAGCTTGCTTTAAATATAAGAGCTGTACTCCAACCAATAAAGGCCCAAGTCCCATTCCCACTTCTGCCATAATAAAGTCATTGTCAGTTGATTATATCTTCTCAATGTCCTGTTGAAAATATTTCTCATGAATCCACCCCATTAAAGGACAGCTGGCAGGTGTGTATATCCATAAAAAATATTATCCTTGTGAAATTGCTTGGGTAACATCATTGTAATGAGAAAGGCTGCACCAACAGAGTTAGTTCCTCTACATGGGGGGGAGGGTCCTCAAGTGCAACAGCTGGCCGCTTTGCTCCTATAGATCCCTGGATTAAACATAAGAGATCACGCAGGAGGCCAGATGTGGAAGGTTTTACTCAAGTGCTCACAGGCACAGTGCAAAAGCTTATTTTTATATGTAGATTATGCCTTACTGGATCAGGGCCAATGTTTGATTCACCGAAATATCTATATATTAAAATCTGTACATCTGTGTATTAATTTTTTGGGATACATAGAAAGGGGTTATTTTTGTTGAGAGATAAAGACATCATACTAAAAGAATGAAAACATCAAATAGTATCATTGCCCCACCAGGACTTTTGTATATAAATCTGGTAGTGTGTACCCATACATTTTGCTTTAGAGCATGCTTGTGTGACCAACAGCAAAATGCTTAATACAGTTTGTGTGTATTAATGAACTTTTTAAATGTGGTGTTTTTGTTTTATTTTTATTTTTTATCTTGTTCTTGCAAACTGCTCTTGGAAGCTCTGCTGAACAGTGCAAAAGAAATCTTGCAAATAAATATACAAATAAATATGATTATGTAATCTTAATAATATACAATTTAATTTTAATTAAATAAAAAAATACCACATGCCTACCAATTTGCTCTCAAGCCAGAAAAATAAATATCATGTATCCGCCAATTTGTTTTTGAGCCAGAAAATCAATACCACTCCACTAGCCAGGAACAGAAATGCAGCCAGGAAAATAATGCAGCCATGGCCAACTGGAGCAAAAAATTCTTCATTGATCAGTGCACGCAAAGGAGGGAAATGAGGCAGGACATCACTGCTTCCTTTGCATGTCAGTCACCCCAGTTTCTTTCAGCTCATTGGCCAGAACACTGAAAGGCGGGAGCAGGGTTTTAGTGAAGCAATTCAGAAGAATCCTTCCTACATGCTTTATTCTTGCTTCTCTCTAAAATAAAAAGGCGGGACCCACACGTCTACTACTTTGATGCACAAATCTACACAATCCAGTACACACATCCACTTAGATTTAACAATTCAATTGGGCATGCATTATTTACATGTTATTATTGCTATTAATGATTTTATATAACAATAAACCAATTTATTTACTTGCCCAGACCTGCTCCCATAGTTATCACTACAACAGATTGTTGTTACATCTGAATGCTGTCATTATTTCTGTAACTCAACACCTGAGGTACAGTGATGTAGACAAAGGAAAATGGTAAGTTAGAGTATTGTTTCCAAGGACTGTTCAGTGCATGTTTAGATTTTCAGGTATGCTTCTAAGTGTTCTGCATGTACAGTTAAATATATTTCATTGTTAAAAAAAAAAATCTGATGTGCCACACATAACTTTATATTTGCTTCCTAATCTGTTGACGTGGCTTTCATCTGATTCTGAGGCCAACTTTATTAAGCATACTAAATGAATGAAATATTAAGTATACTAAGTGAATGAAATGAACATTTATTGCCATAGTTAACTTTCTAAGGTCAATTCTGAATCACTGTTTCATGGCAGCAGAGTGGAAGTCCTCAAAGCAGAGCTGCAAGCTATTTGAACTATTTATTTTAACATAAATTATGCTAGAACTACATAAATGTTATATAGCTTCAGAAACCAATGTTTGAAGCTAGGTTTTTTCATTAAGAAATATGGGGTTCATCCACACTTTCGCCTGACCCGTATGTTGATTGTATTCTGTACCACTTAATTCCCCTGGGTCCAATACCGTTCTGCGTTGGCTAGAACCTTTCATTTGTCATGTCTGACTGTTAATGTAAACCGGGCACCTAGAAATACAAAAAAACCCAAGTCTCTTCTAGTCAACCTGTTTATTTAGCATTCATCCTTATTTGTTTGCGCAAAGTTGCAGGGAAGTTAGACAATGCTGGCTATTTATTGAGCTATTTATTGATTTGCTTGCAGGGAGATTATATGACATTGTATCAAGCAATTGTTATCCTATACTTTCCAGTGCATCTTCCCATTACTTTCCTTATCACAAAAAGTCAGGAGGGGGTGTGAGAGAGAGCTGGTTTGTTTCACAAGAGCACCAAATCAACTTTAATTGTGTAACCTGAACTTGCCTGCATGTGTTTGAATCCCACGCAAAATTAGCAACTGTTTGGAAACAGCTTTAAGGAACTTAAATAACCATCTCATTTTTCAAAACAGACAAGGCCATACATGAGAGATAAGAAAGGGTCATATTACAAGTTTGTCCCGCCCTCAGAAAGCTTGGGTGCCACACCTCAGGCATCTCTATGTCTTATTACAATAAGTAATCATCACTTGACCAGGGCTGGTTTGCTGATGAGGCTTCACTATGGCATACATGGTTTTCATTTTAACTGTGTTCCCCTGCTTTAAATTGGCCCCACATATAAAAGTTTCTCCTACAACCTTAAGTTTTACCTGTGTCAGAAAACTGCTTGATCCCAAAGGGGAAATTTGGACCTATTTGTGCTCATTAGAATGCTCACTCTGTGTTACTCTGTATGAATGTAGAATACAAGCAGAAGAACACTACAGGATACCAACCTTTTTAAGTAGGCTTTGAAGTACATACAGAACAGTATTTTCCCCTGTGTTGTTACAGGAGGTATGTGACCACGATAGGGATCCTGACAATAACAGACAGAATAGGAGGGGGAGTACACAGTCCCCATAGCAGAGGAAGGGGAGGGAGGAGTTAGCAGCTGCAGAACAAGCCTGAAACCATCTTGCATCTAGCAAAATTATGTGTCACTTACAAGCAACATCAGTATGTTTTCTGGGGAAAACAGTCAGGCACATGTTTATTGGGGAAAATCAAAGCAGACGGCAATAAGGATAGATCTGGTGAGGAAAGCCCAGGGGTCTGAACGTTGGCTCTTTATTAATCTATGATCTCAGGCATCTTAACATTTCAGTATTTTCTGATACAGTGTCTCATTGTTTTACATCTTTCTCACATTCTGAATATGAGAGATTTAAGAAACAGTCCATATCTGACCACTGTTTAGGCACATTTGTTTCTTACAGGAATCAAGTTCTAGAAATTCTAGCTTCTTCTTTTTGCAACCCAACCTCACTCCAGCACACAAATTGTATAATGTCTTTGTAAACTGCTTTTACAAGATACTTCATTTCTTACATCTCCCATTTTTATGTTACACTGGCAGCGTTGCTGCTGCTGAATGACCAAATTAAAAAATCCTACTAGCAATGTGTGAAAGGGTTCCTTTGGTTGCCAGTAGTCCAAACTAAGAAAGGTTTAGCTAATGCCATACTTACATGTGCTTGAAATGCATGGAACGCTCCCTCTTACAAATTGCTTCTCACATTGTTGAAGAGGATACAGTGTGAGGAAGAGTTCGTAGTATAGTAGAAAAGCAAATGCTTTGCATACAGAAGGTCTACATTTCAATCACTAGCCTCTCCAGGGAGTACTGGAATAGACTGCTGTCTGAAATCCTATAGAGCCACAGCCAGTCTGTGTAGTCCATGTTGAGATAAATGGACCAATAGTCAGACTAGGTATGAGCAGCTTCCTGTGCTCCTATGGCATGTGCTTAATGCTTCCAGGAAACATTAGTATAACATAAAACTGGAAACCAATAAATATATGGGTGGCATTCAACTAAGTTTTACCCAGAGTAGAGCCACTGAAATTAATGAACATAATGAAGTTAATTAATTTCAATGGGTCTACTCTCAGTAATACTTAGTTGAATGATGACCTGTGACTCCATTGTTTTGGTTTAAAGTTTTAATGGCAACAGCATATTGTTTCCCTGACAGGGGAGTTGATTATTGTTCTTTTTCTATCTTTCCCCCCTTCTCTTTAACTTAGTTGTGAAGGAAAATAGGAAATAGTGGCAGTATAGGACTTGAGTATGTCCCCTGGTCACTTATCCCAAAGGCAGATATTTGCAGGTGCATAACCAAACTCTAGCATCGGGTATCCAGTACAGTGTTATTTATCTGTTGTTGGATGGAACTGCAACTATCTTCGGTCCCTGCGAGCACAGCCAGTGGCCAGGAATGATGGGAGTTGTAATCTAACAGAATCTGAAGAACACCACATTGTCTATTCTTGCTTTAGAATACCGTTGGCAGACTTTTGTTTTATATAGTTGTGAGTAATGAGTGGTGGTTTTATGGTCCGTCTTAATTTCCAGTAAAGCAAATCTGCTGACTATACTGAAGAATGGTTGTGATGGGATAGTAATATCTATCAGGGGTAGCCAATGTGGCACCCTCCAGATGTTGTTGGACTCCAATTTCCATCAACCTCACCAGCTGTAGCAAGTGGTCAGGAATGATAGGTGTTGGAATTCAACAACATCTGAAGGGGATCATGATGGCTGCCCCAATATATACAGATAGGTATGTGTGTAAGGCTATTGCTGGAAATATTTCATTCCTTTTTCTACAGTATGAAGGCTACACAGAATCATTGTAATATCCCCTAAACTAGCCTTAGGACCAGAGAGGTAGGGAAGCAAAGGTTGGGGTGGAATATTAATTTCGAGAAGAGTGGTATAGAAAATAAGATGCACTTACAAAGACTGCTAATTGTACTCTGGCCTCAGGGGCGACTGACCTGATGCAGCCGTGAAGGAGCAGGTAGGGTTCTGCCTGCACGGCTGGCTGACATCACTGTGAGCTTCAACTGGCCATGGGGGCTGCTGAACCAGTCACAGCCCTTAGGGTGGGCAGTGCTTTGGCAATGGACCTGTTGGAGCCAGTCTTCTGTCAACTCTGTCACTGCAGCATAAAAGCTGGCTGCACTGAGAGCAGGCAGCGTGATCAGAATTAGACGTCCTACCCCCCCCCCCCACAGTATGTTGTTGGTTCTGCCTGGAGGTAAGCGAACATGTGTATGGCCTTGCTATGGAATTTATCAGCAGCCAGGGAGGAATTTGCCTGCAGATGAATTGGGCCTGTCTGAGGGTTTTGCCTTCCTCATAGCAACTGCCACACCTTTTGACTGAAAAGGGGCATTGGATTGGATCCTTAGTCTAAGTTAGAGGATGGGTGGGTACGGGTAGGTACGGGTGGGTACGGGTAGGTACGGGTGGGTACGGGTAGGTACGGGTGGGTACCCCACCCCCGATCCAGGATCAAATTCAGAGTACAATTGTGGGCCAATGTGCTATAGAACACCCAAATGACGACCTTGTTGCCCTAATTGATTTGTGTTATGGGGAAATCCTTAACCCATGGTTGACCCTGATGGAGTTATCAGCCAGCAACCAGGTTGGCTGCTTCAGGATACAAACCCAATGCTTATGTCAAAGCCTACTTACATTTGCAATCAATAACATTGTGTAAATTTTGATCCCAACCCGGTGTCATGTCATTTTTCTGCTTCTACACAACCTGCCCCCCTCCCACAGTGGCCTCTGGCTCACTGCGCACAGTCCCAAAGTCTGAGTTCCATTCCAGAAATGGTCAGAAACATAATACAAGGGCAAACATACCATTCAACTTCCAGAATGTGAGCCAGAATCAGCCTTATATACTAGGTACAGAACTTACCAGAATCCAACAGATTCCTCCTGTTTTGGAGGATTCCTCAACATTTTAAAGTATGGCACGCACACACAGAAGACTCTGCACTGGTATGGAGCAATTAGATGTCTATAAGCATAGATTTCTGTGTCAACCAAGAGCTATAAAGATGGTTTATAAGATCAGTTCCAGACTTAGAAACTTTTATCCAGCCTCTTTAAGTACTGGGAGCAGGGATTATAATTATGACACATTCATTGAGCTTCAGATATTTCCACACAGAAATAGAATTAAGCTTAAAACAAAAACAAAAGGCAATTCAGAGAAAAAAACACAGCAGTTGGCAATACTGTTATTCCTTCTACTTTAAAAACAAAAGGTCTGCAATTGATATACACTGATTTTGTCTCCTATGCTCAGCAGACCAAATCCTGCAATTCTTAATCGGGGATGGTGGGAAAGGAATGGACAGGATCTTCGACAAAAACATGGTGATGGGATCTTGATTGCCTGTTATTTCCAATTTAAATAATATTCAAGAAATGCAAACCACCTTAATTAATGCAAGCAGTGTTTGTGCCATTTATCTTTCCTTCTTGATTCACTGTTTGTCTCTTTGTCTCTGTGACTAGAACGGCATGTACTGGTAGGTCTTTTTGTTAACTTGAATTTCATAAATAAATAAATAAATCGCATTTCCAAGCAAATCAGTCTAGTGGAAATGAAACTTATGATGTTTTAATTAAGCTAGAATGTGTCTGTTAAATATTTTTATTTTTTAAAAAAGCAGGCAATTTGAAACTTGAAATGAAGCCTGGTTGCTGTTTATTGGTAGGCCAGAGATGGACTATAAAAGCATTTCAGGTCTCAATTTGAATTTCATAGCAGCTTTGAAATTTATAAGTGCCAGAGTGACAATTAGCTCTTTATTTCCCCCCCTACTAATAATTCAAAAGGTTTTGCTTTGTGAATACACTCTTCTCTACACAAAAGTGTTTTGGATTTTATATTGGCTTGGAGAGGAAAGATAAACCTTAATGAAGACTAAAATGTAGTAAAATGAATGGAAAAAGATAGCCCCCAAAACAAAATATAATCCACTATATCCAATGATAACAAATACAATACCATTTGATTTTTCTCCTTCTGTCACCACTCCTTTTAGAACACAAATGCTAGGTAATGGCTTTAAAACAGTATATTTATATTCTGGGGCTGTTAAAATAAATGGAATATGCACAGATTTAAAAATGCATTCATTGGAAGTTTGTTATAGTCTACAGCAAGAGATCAGTTAGAAAGACATAATTCATCCAAATGTCCATGCTTACCTGCAATTCTGGAAACAATAGTTGCATCATGCCCCCCCCTCCAACATGTTAATCAGAGGGAGGAGATCATGTCCACTTATCCCCACTTTCTGCAGATAGATGGTTATGTGTTGCTAGATCTTATCTGCATTTTAAATTGTAAACACTTAGGCTTTCTTCCATGTGTTGTGTGCAGTTACATGCACTGGTACATAGGGTTTATTCATGAAGATCAGGGTAGGGACAGGCACAGGCATGATTTTGCTCTGATCTGCACAAATCAGCCTATGTGCTATGGTCACCTGCACAAGACTCAGGTGTTCTGTTTAAGATGTGGCTTGGGAACATAGAAAGCTACCTTATGCAAACTCAGGCTGTCCACATACCTCATTTCTGCATAAAATGAAGGGCAATGGCTCTCCAGAGTTTCAGGCAAGTATCTTTTCTCTGCCCTCCCTGAGATGTCAAGGACTGAACTTGGAACTTGTTGCATGCAAACCGTGTGCTTTACCGTTATGGCTCTTCAGATATTGTAATGGTGATAGTTAGCCTTCCATTTGCTCTGATTCTGATGAGATTGACTGATCTCCCTTCCCAAAAACAAACATCCCCTTTTAAGCAAACCACAATTCTCCAGCACATCTAAACTTAGAGAATTGTGATTTGTTCTGCATCTAATTACTGAACAAGCTGCAATCTGAAGCCGCAGTTTGAGCAACGCTTATCATCTTGCTCACTGGCTAGAGTTAAAACAAATCATAGTTCCCTGATCTAGGCATAACTGGAAGCTGTGGTTTGTTTAACAGAAGCAGAAGCTTCCAAACTTCTCCTTGTAGTTGTGACAGAGGGGCATGTGAGTCTGATGCTCATCACAGCTCATTGATGTAGCAGGAAACAATAGTATGATATTATATCTGAAAAGGGCCATTAAGAATTGGCTAGAAACACATTTCCTGCTGATTACTGCAATTTTACTACTACTACTACTACTACTACTAAGTAATGTAATCTAGGTTCCTTTTATTTGAAAAAAATTAAATACTGATTTTATATATACGGTTCTATCAAACTACCTGATGTTGACCCACAGAAATCAGGACCCAAGATTGTCATATTCATTAATTTAAATGGGTCTATTCTGAGCATTACTAACATCATTTAAATTTATATCCTGCCTTTTCTTTGAAGATCCCAAGATGGCTGGCATTTATTCATGCGAAAGTGTTTAAAATGCACATGAATCTCTACGTGTTACGTAGACTTAGTGACATGAGTTTACAACCACAGGTCACAATCCCAAAGCTGTGAAGAGCCGCATATATTTGAGTAAGGGTAAGGTATATGACCCTCAGAGGGATGTGGGTGGCGCTGTGGTCTAAACCAGAGAGCCTAGGGCTTGCCGATCAGTAGGTCGGCGGTTCAAATCCCCGCGACGGGGTGAGCTCCCATTGTTCTCTCCCAGCTCCTGCCCACCAGCAGTTCGAAAGCATGTCAAAGTGCATGTAGATAAATAGGTACCATTCTGGCGGGAAGGTAAACGGCGTTTCCGTGTGCTGCTCTGGTTCGCCATGCTGGCCACATGACTCGGAAAAACCGTCTGTGGACAAATGCCGGCTCCCTCCACCTATAGAGCGAGATGAGCACCGCAACCCCAGAGTCGTCTGTGACTGGATCTAACAGTCAGGGGTACCTTTATATGACCCTCAACAGCATAGAGCTTCTGCTGATAAAACACTCTGTCTAAGATGTGCTTCAGCTTTGTGTACTTCTATGGAGAAGGGGGGATAAGTGCTGAATGCATTGCTTTTTTAGCATGTCACCACAAATAAACAATTTTATCTGGTTTTTGTGACATGCAGGAAACCAACCTGTGCAGAATAGACATCCACTACTCCCATCCCCTGTCTGTGAAGCCAGAGTTGGAACTCGATGTGAGACAAATGTTTTCCATACATGATTGTGTTACTTGGAACTAAGGATGTTGCATTGCTGTATTGTTTTTTTAAAATAATAATAATAATAATAATACTCATTTAGGGTGCAGAACTAAGCAGGGGAAAATCCCAATAAATTGTGCCCTTAATTGATACATCTGCTGATTAAACTGATTAAAGCCTGTGGCCCCTAGTTTCCCACTCTCTGTTTTAAACTCAGTCGCTCCAGTGCTGTGCAGTGCTTCAAACAGCAAGTAAAGAGCTGGTTATTTAATGCCAACTTTACTTTTTCTTAGCATGTGTTTATATGCAGTCCACCCCTTTTATCCCATATAACCTCAGGGTCAATAGGATCACTGAGGAAGCTAGACTAGGAACAACACAAAACATGATTACTCTTCTGGTTTTCCCTAAATGCTCTAGGTAGCCGTCACTTTATCCTGCGCACACCACATTCCATTACTGCCCAACCTAATAAAGACTTCTGTCACTGCGATAGCTTTTCATCTTCAGGGCTCCTTTCTCCTCTCCTGATAATGCTGCCAACTCCACTCTCTGTAAATGAGCTCATGCGAACACTTAATTTTAAGCTTGTGAAAACAAACCGGCCACCACTCGGTGTCGGAGCTTGAGGGGGTAGTGTTCTGTCTTCAAAGCAAGAGCAAAGCATTTGAAATGGATTAAAACTAAACCAGGAAGTTTAGCGCGGAAAAAGAAAAAGAAGCAGAGCCATCACACTCACTGCCCCTGCTTGCTTGCTCTCTTTCTTCCACTTGAAATCAGTTTCTTTTACTCTCAAACTTTTTCATCTCAATCAAGACAGCTAGCCAACATTCACACGGGCAAACACATTTAAACTGAGCAGTTTGCAGGCAGGACAGATGGCTATCCCATTACAATACAGTCAATTTGAAAATAAGTGAATTGCTGCGACATCTTCTCCATCCAAACAGTAACAGAATTTAATTTTCTTGCAAGCAGAGGCATATGCTTGCATCTGTTTACAATATGACTTTGGCCAAATTTGAGCTGGCAGGTTGCAGTCAGATACATTTGTATGAAAAAATACTGAAGAGAAGAACGGCTGGTTTGAAAAGGTGACTTGTTTAACTATCCTCCCACTATTTGTTTCTGCATTTTGCTTCCCTTCCAGGTACCTGACTTAATAAGCCGCCCTCAGATATCAATCCCATTCATGGTCTGGAAAGTACACTGCCAAGAGTACTTAGTACCAAGAGAGACTAAGTTCACAGAGCACTGCCTAGTGGATTAGGCTGGTGAATCAGGATCCATACATTTCATCATCCATATAGCTACAGGTACACTACTGGTTTGGTGGAGTTTATTATATTTCTATATCACTTCACATGTCCAAAGGTGTCTCAGTCAAAAGGAAGGATCAGGTAGCACGTGTCTTTTTTAATATAGAGGCAGCCAACATGGTGCTTATCAGATGTTGCTGAAGAAAACCTCCTATCATCCATGACCATTGATGAAAACTGATGTCCAACAAGATTTGGAGGGTACCATATTGGCTCCACCTGTTCTAAAAAATTTAATGGCCACAGCTACATGGGTCTGAAACTTGGGCTAAGAGAAAGGGGCTGGGGGCTGGGGAAGAATCATTCTTCCTTCCTGCTGCAGCTTCTAGCTTGGAAATTTTATTATTTATTTATTTATTAAATTAATATCCCATCCTTCATTCAAAATCATAGGGCAGTTTACAGAACAGCAAAATGAAAAAAGAAAAAGAAAAGAAAGAACACAAAATGCATATGTTTAATCAGCCCAAGGCCTTGTTGAAGAGAAATGTTTCTCTGGGAGGAGCCTCTCGTGGAGGAGGCACATGAAGAAAGGTTAATATGGGGAAAGGCGGTCCTTGAAGTATTGAGGTTTTTAAGGCTTTATATGTCGAAACCAGCACTTTGAAGTGGGCCCAGAAGGTAACTGGCAGTCAGTGCAGTTGGGCCAGGATCAGTGTAATATGCTCAAACCATCTTGCCTCTTTCTATTACTGCTCTACAGAGAAGTGGTTGTTGAAAATGACTTAGGCCCCAAGTATCTGAAAAAGTGCCTCCTTCCCTATAGAACTTCTCAGGATCAGCATAGGGAGCCCCTTTGGTAGTTCCATAGCCCTCACACAGTCATGGGGGCAGCCCAATATACAGTGGCGGAGGAATCCTCTCTGGCACCTGGGGCGGCACAGCCCATACAGACTGTGCATGTGCGGCATCCCACGCGTGCGCACTCTGTACGGGCTGCCGCTTGCGAGTGGCATCCTGTATGGACTGCGCATGTGTGGCAGCCCGCACAGCTGCTGTGCAAGTGGCATCCTGTACAGACTGCGCACGCGTGGCAGACCATACGGTCGCTGTGCGAGAGGCAGCCTGTACAGGATGCCCGTATGGATGGCACGCGAGCAGCACCCATACGGACAGCGCGTGCCCTCGGCCGTTCTACAGCTGGGGGGAGGCAGTGGCCATCTTGTCACCCCTCCCAGAATGGCACCAGGGGCAGTCCGCCCCCTTCCTATGCCTGTGCCAATATACAATGTTCTCTGTGGCAGTTCTGGAAGTCCTGGAATTTCCTCCCCACAGAGCTGCATCTGGCACCTTTGTTGTGTTGTTTTCATTTACCTTTGTGTGTGTGTGTGTGTGGCTGAAGTCAGAAGCAGGTCAGCAATAAAACACTTGGTGTCAGAGAAACTAGCTCTTGATTCAAAGAAACCAAAACAGCTCAGGCCTAGTGATCACAGCAACTCTTTCCAGAAAAACTTGCCCCAAGGAGGCAGTAGTGAGGACTGAAGGTTTCTGCATTCCTACCTCTCTCTAAGACTCCTCCCTAGCAACCTGAGGCTTCTTTGTCTTGTCTCTCTTTGCTCCACCCTCTTCATTCCTCTCTGTGTTTTGGGAGACTAGGGGAGAGGGCAGCTGGTCACAGCAGGAGGGGGAGACCCCCTGGCTTCTTCAGCAGCCTGCCTCCTCTCCGGCCTGCACTTCTGCCTCCAATTCTGGACTGCCGACTGCCACTGCCTCCTCCTGCTCACTAATACCTATTACCTCTTCAGCTTCCAACACCCCCAACTCCCAGTCTGCTCTTTCTTCTTCCTCTGACCACACATCATTGCCCCACTAGCAATTCCCTGGCTCTGAGGTTTCTTCCTTCGGGGGTTCTCTTGGGGGTTCCCCAACTGGTTCCTCCCACCACTCCTCTGCATTCAGCCAGTCCATGACATCTATTAGACATAACCTATTTTCTCGACTGTAATACATTTCAATTGCTTTTAATATTATATTTTAAAATTGTAATCTGCCCTGTTACATTACAGTGAAGTCTAAATTTATTATTGGTAATATTATTGCTATAGTTGAGATGGAAGAGTGTGCAGCTCTGCCTGGACATGGAAACAGTTTTTTAAAAAAGGAACAGTCTGTTTTCATCTACCTATTCTTTTGAACGGCTAACATGAGTTTTGATATATCCCCCCTCTAAGAAGCAGAACCTTACTTTGCTATAGGTACTGGTACCCACTACAACTGAGAATGCAAGGCAGGCTACGTAGCACACACAGCTGTGCTCCCTTAACACTTGGGGAAGGGCTCTAGTTTGGCGGTGGGGTATCTATTCTGCATGCAGAAGGTTCCAGTTCAATCTCTGCTGATACTGAGCTAGATGGATCAATTTCTCCAGTGCACCTGCTTTCTGCCTAGGGTATTCTAGGCTCTAGAATACTCAGCATAAAGCAGTGTCTTATGTTCCTGTGGTGTTGCTCTTTGCACCTGTTGCCCGAGGCCGTTGCTTCAAGCTTACTAATGGTAGGGCCTCCTTACCTGACATTATGCTTTGTGATAACTGTCTAGAACCTCACAGCACATCTGAATTCATGTGGAAACAATACACCTGGCTTCACTGTGTGTCCAGTCACTACAAACTTCATGCATAGGGAAGATGATCAAGTAGGATTCTAAATCAGCCAATATGTATTACAGTGCCATCAGAATGCACCTTATTTGATCTAATTTTTAAACTGCTGGATTTTTTCATAAAGACTTTCCTAAACCCTGCTCCTTTAATGTTTTTAATTGTGAAACATTCCTTTCCAACTCCTAACTTATTTTAAAAAAATAGATTACATTTAAAAGCAGGGGGGACCCTTCTTCTGTTTTTATCCCTCAACTGCTAAAATTCTCAAACGTCTTCCATATTTTCAGCTATTATCCCTTTCTTTGCAAGGAACCCACTTAATAATGTTCACTCTCTAACAACCTCATTTATTTTCCAGAAAATTAACTCAGTTTCAACCCTGATTAATGATTTCATCTAAATGAATCAAATTAAAAATTGAAAATTATATTTCAAAAGCCAAAGGGAAAAAAATTGACCATTTCCAGTTAACAAATGATCCTTTCAAATATTAAAAGATGACCATGAAGAGTATGTGATAGTAATGAAATCTAGCTGGGGCCTGCTGCTTATCTAGGGTTCAGGAAGGAGGAGAAAAGGGTGGGGGAAGCTGTATGCATTGT
The DNA here is from genome assembly GCF_009819535.1 of Lacerta agilis. Lineage (NCBI taxonomy): Eukaryota > Metazoa > Chordata > Lepidosauria > Squamata > Lacertidae > Lacerta > Lacerta agilis. The sequence continues at coordinate 92,224,167 of NC_046314.1, read as the reverse complement.
TAACACAGAATTCTCTTGGGATACCAAAATGACTTCCACTAAGTCTCTGCCTGTAATCAGCACACCAAAATAATATAAGAAATTCAGACTTAATTAAACGGGTAGTGCTGGAGAGTTGCACTACTGCTAAAGAAGGATTAGGAAAGTACACAGTACAAGTAATTGTGTCTCTTAACAAAACCTAGAGAAACAATTTAACCAATCAAAACTACTACTGATTTGTTGAAATGTTTAGGGAAGGAAAAAGAAGTTAAAATCTTTTTAGTGTATGCATAATACCTGCCATACTAATCTTAAAACGGAAACAGTGCACTGGCAATAAATCTAATTTATGGCAATGAAATGCCATTGCATTCCATGTGCAATCCTATACATGTTTACACGGAAACAAGTCCCATTCTGTTCAGGAAATGTGTTTGGGATTGCAGTCTAAATGAGGTTTATGTTCTGAACTGATTACTGGGAAGTTTTTTCTCTGCCTCCTCCAGAAGGATCCTTTATTATAGCGGCTCCTAAACTTTTTTGCTCCATGCACACTAGAAAATTGCTGGGTATCTTGGCAGACCACTTTTTTCTGCCTGTGGTAGCAACTATAATGTACCATGCAGTGGCGGAGCGAACCGCTCGGACACCCGAGGCGGCAAACCCGGGGACCCAGCGGCGGCGCGTGTGCACAGCGTTGCTGCGTCCGACGCACGCACCGTACATCTTGCATCATACGCAGCGGCCCATGCGCAGTGTGTACAATGCACTGCGCATGCATGCCACGCCATAGCCAGTGAGAGCCAGTGTGGTGTAGTGGTTAAGAGTGGTAGACTCGTAATCTGGGGAACCAGGTTCGTGTCTCCACTCCTCCACATGCAGCTGCTGGGTGACCTTGGGCTAGTCACACTTCTTTGAAGTCTCTCAGCCCCACTCACATCGCAGAGTGTTTGTTGTGGGGGAGGAAGGGAAAGGAGAATGTTAGCTGCTTTGAGACTCCTTTGGGTAGTGAAAAGCGGGATATCAAATCCAAACTCCTCCTCTTCTTCTTCTTCTTCTTCTTCATAGCGGCGCCGCTGGGCAGGCCCCGAACAGGCCGCAGGGCGGAGCGGCCTCGCCCCGCAGCCTGCTCACAAACCTGCTCAGCAGACTGTGAGCAGGCTGCGGGGCGAGGCTGCTCCACCCCGCGGCCCGTACTGGGCCCGCTGGCGGGACAGGGCCGGCCCAAGTGTCACCCCCCCTCCCCTGGAACCCGGGGCGGCCCAACCCCCCGCCCCTTGCTCCACCCCTGGTACTATGCTACATGATGTATGATTTTTTTTACAAACGGCCTGAGGACCACCTGAGTGCAGCACGCAGAACAATGGTTCTGACCACAGTTTGGAAACACCTGTGTTTGGAACATTTGTTGTATAACTGTGACAAACATTGTATATCTGATAAATAAACGACAATTTTCAATAAAAAAAAGGAAGGAAAGCCCTTTTTTTCGGTGGTTCAGGTCATTTTAGAGGTGCAGGGCAAAGAAGTTGAGGTTTTTTTAGGGCAGCCAAAGTTTTTTAGCTTCTTTGGGGGGAGCCACTGATCTACCAGTGATCTACCACAGACGTCCAGTGATCTACCGGTAGATCACGATCTACCTGTTGGACATGCCTGGCATATAGCAATAAGTTTAACACTTATATATGTCAGTTTATGGATCAGGCATTGACTTCATTTGGGCTGAATTCCCTATCTGGATTGATTGATTATATAAATAAGAACTCTGCTAATAATAGTCAATGGAGAAACCACAATGAAAAATTATGGAAGTAGTGACCTGTATCATAAATGTGGAAAAGCACTGCAGATTGACAAGTTTTTTTAAAATGCCAAATATTTGTTGGAACCTTGTTCTTTGTAGTGTTGGTATAATGTCTTTGTAATTCTAAAGTAATTCCATGGTTTTGACCCAATAGTTGCTATGAACATTTATTTTTGGGCATCATCCAGCTTTTCTAATCTGAATTTTCCATTAAAGAAAATCTAAGACTGAAGTCCTATGCACACTTCCTCCAACATATGTCCTTTAGAATACAGTGAGACAAACTCTTCAGTAAACACACATGGGATCATGTTACAACTGCTAACCTGGAAAGGTCAATACATTTTTATAAAACAGTAAGCACATTATGATATTTAATACAGTGGTGCCCCGCTAGATGAATGCCTCGCTAGATGAAAAGCTCGCTAGATGAACGCATTCATCTAGCGCAAGGCTGCCCCGCAAGACGAATTTGTCTATGGGGCTGCCTCGCAAGCCGAAAAATTTTTTTTCCGTCTAGCGAAAACCGCGGTTTGCATTGCTGCTTCGCTAGACGAAAAACCCGCTAGACGAAAATACTCGCAGAACAAATTATTTTCGTCTAGCGGGGCACCACTTGTATTGTAATTATGATTTTAAAAGAAAATCCAGTTGTCATGCTTCGTGATAATAGGACTTAGATATCAATACCTTGAAAGTATAGTTTTGTATCAAAATTACAATTATACATTCTACTGATTGCAGATTTGCTGTATACATATAGAAATTCTCTCCCTGCCGCCAGAGAGAGAGAGAGAGAGAGAGAGAGAGAGAGAGAGAGAGATGGGAGATGCCATCTAATATTTTCATAAACCCTTTTCCCCCTACATGTGTGTAGTTGCTAACTACAATTTATTACAATTTTACTGTATATCCAAACCATGTTTTTGTGAACTACCGATAGAGTAATTATATTAACTATAAATATACCGTAGGTGAAATGCAAGTCAGGTACTATTACAGCAAGTGAATGTGGTTTAAGTACTGTGTATTTTAAAGGGATCTGATAAAGGAGCTTCACGAAAAACCACATGAATAAGTAATAGACAAAGGGTAAAAGAATAAACAAAAGACAGTCTCTCATCTGTACAAGTTCAGAATGTGTGAGCAGCATAAATCAGGCAAGAATCCTTAAAGGGCAGGCAGGGAGCAGTGAAGTTGCTGCTATCTGCGTAATAACATGAAAGTTGATTTTAGTTTATTTGTTTTTCCTTCATTGTTTCCAGATAGTAGTCCGAAGTTAAAGGGGGGGGGGGGGGAGAAAGAAGAGATATAAAGCGCATGAAAACAAATTCACATCAGTAGTATAAAACAAATCAGAGAGTAGTAATAAATGTCAGTGCTATAGCGGCAAAGACGAGTCACTGTTTTTCCTCATACTTAAAGTGAAATACCTAGCTGTTATCTTTGTGCCTGCAGAGTCTCCCTATTGTAGATTCAATAATACAAGAGGCTTCTTATCAGCAGTCAGGGTGACTGATTGGAGCTGTGATATGTTTAGACAATGCACTGTGTTTAACTGAATTTACAGATGCCCCAACTCAGACCATAGTAGTAAACGCCAGAGACTAATAGGAAATTAAACATGTACAATGGACTAACTCCATTTGCTCTCTCACACTGTAATGTGTTTAGTTAACTTACTCATAGTCACACTTTATCTTTTTCTCCATGGATTCACTGGGATATGTTTCAAATTGGTCAAAGATTAAATCTTCCTTTCTATTCGCCCCCAAAACTATTTTATTGCTGCATTCCCTTATTATTTGCCACTCTTTTTCTTGCACAGATAAGCTAAACAAGATGACCCTAGGTATATACTCTCCCAACCCAATTATCAGATAGCCAAGAAGTAAAGCAAAAGGTATGGAAGACAGCATAATATTAATATTAATATAGCAAGGGTGGAACAAAAATCAGTATATATTTGAAAGCAGTGGTATATTTAGCTCATTTGAAATTAAAATGTGAATATTAATGTAACTGGTGAGTAGCACAAACACATACAGAACAGTATGAGAAGATAAACTACAAGGCCAATTTTAACTGTTAGTTATTTTAGCATTTCCACTAATGAAAATAGCTTTCAGGAAAGCATATGTTATATTGAATAACAGCATTATTATTTAGTAGAACAGACACAGAACATAAGCACAGCTACAAGCCTTCATCTGGTCTACAGAAGAGGATAATTTACTGTTTGATACATTCAAGAATTGATCAGTATATCTATTGGGATCTGTTGTCAGGATGTTTTTCAAACTGAAAGTAATACAATAATAACAATGGAGTGGTAATGTGTTTAATGTGCTCAAGAAATATGAAGTGCTTGCCTTGTTATTAATATGCATTGAGCTTGAAGTATAACTGCAAGTATAATTTTTTTTATCCATCTCACCTGGGAGAGAGGTAAATAGTTTTTTAAATAGTTTTTTTAAGTATAAAAGGCATACAAAATTGAGGAAAATAAAACAAGGAATCAATTAAAACACATGTCAAGTTCTGGAACCAAGTTGATCAAGGGTCTTGAAACCAAGTCTTACAAGGAGTGTTTGAAGGAGCTGGGTATGTTTAGCCTGGAAAAGAGGAGACTGAGAGGAGATATGATAGCCATCTTCAGATATCTTAAGGGCTGTCACATGGAAGAGGGAACATGCTTGTTTTCTCCTGCTCTAGAGGGTAGGATTCGAACCAATGGCTTCAAGTTACAAGAAAGGAGATTCCGACTAAACATACTGTCAGGGAACTGCCTCCTGGCCCGCTGAGGGTAATGGAGGGTCCGTTAGCATACTGAGAACCCCAACACCAATTGAGCAGCAGCGCCTCTTCCAGCATGAAGAGCAGCCACACCTCCAGTGGGGAGGAAGGGGAAGGGGCCAGCCGGCAGAGGAGAGGGCTTGGGGATGCTGCAAAGAGCCCCAGCACCTCACCTAGCTCGGCTGGTCAGGAGGGAAACACGCCGTTTCCGGTGCCCCAATTGCGCAGGGGGTGAAACGCAAGGAGGGTAGGAGGAGATTTGGGGTGCCGAAACTCTTATGCTGGGGAAGGAGCCGGAAGGGGCTACTCCCGGATTCTGCCAGTGACTGAGACAGACATGCTTTTTGTAGCTCTGCACTGTAAATAGTTTTGCACAATAAAACTGCAAAAGACTGTTTGGGCTATTGCTCCGTTACTCGTGAAGAACCATCACGCGAACCTTACACATACAGAAAAACTTTCTGACACTAAGAGCTGTTTGACAGTGGAACAGTCTCCCTCAGGAAGTTGTGGACTCTCCTTCCTTGCAGGTTTTTAAGCAGAGGTTTTAAGCAGATCCTATCTGCCAAGGATGCTTTAGCTGTGATTCCTGCTTTGCAGGGGGTTGGACTAGATGACCCTCAGAGTCCTTCCAACTCTACGATTCTATGATTCTAAACCCACCTTCCTTCATGATGCGGATAAACGATCTCTGAAGGAAAAGGATCTCCAATATACAGGGTAGACTATTAAGATTTCTAGGGTTTAAGAATCTGATCTCTGTTCACATGCATAGGAAAATGTTCCCTATAAATCAGCCTCTCCTTATTGATGAAAATGGTGCAGTCAGGAAAACATGAAAGGCCTTCACTATTACCTAAAGCTATGTGAACTGTGATTCTGGGAGACCTACCTAGTCTCCTACATGATGACATTCTGTCGCTATTTGCAGACCTTGTTCTGCCATTTGGTTTTTGACTATTTCCTCCCTGTCCTCAGGAAAAGCTCAGTCTAGTCAGTCACACACTCTAGACCAGGGGTCAGCAAACTTTTTCAGCAGGGGGCTGGTCTACTGTCCTACAGACCTTGTGGGGGGGCTGGACTATTTTTTTTGGGGGGGGGGAATGAACAAATTCCTATGCCCCACAAATAACCCAGAGATGCATTTTAAATAAAAGGACACATTCTACTCATGTAAAAACACGCTGATTCCCAGACCATGCACAGGCCGGATTTAGAAGGCGATTGGGCCGGATCTAGCTCTAGACACAAACCCATGCTCTAGACACACAAACAATTCCAATGAGAAAGAAAATGGGAGGCATCTAAAGAAACCAGTATGGTGCATAAGGTGCTTAAAGATGAAATGAGATTTAAAGGGGGCATATACAGTGATTTATTTCTATGAAAAAAGGTGCTAGTACGCACCCATGCACCCCATTCCACTGCTGTTTGCCTGCTTGCACCCCTGTTACCATCCTGCTGCCAATGCAGCGGCCTCTCTCAGATGGTGGTGGACTCTCTTTCATTGGTTGTTTTTACACAGAGATGGGATGGCAATTTGTCAGGGATTCTTTAGCTGTGATTTCCACATTTTGACTAGATGACCCTTAACCTCACCTTCCAACTCTGCACTTCTTTGATTCTAAGAAATACATCTGATATCATGCTAGCACTCAAAGCATATGCCTTTAGCATATGCCTTATTTTCAGACGGAGAGTAATTTAAAATCAATAGTACCATTAGAAAATCACTGATAAAAAAAATAAAATGTTTAGGATTTTTCTAAAAAAGAAAAAGAAAAAAAAGCCTACTTAACTGCAATTCCATTAATTTCCCCAATGGAAATCAGTAGGTAAATTTCTCAGGAAGAATTATAATAAAGCTGGACCATAATAATATAGTCATTTCTTAACAAGATATGTTTCATATTAATAATTCTTTTCAACCAGTGGACAGTGCTATAAATGTTACTTCTCCTAATCAGGTCTGATTGGTATTTGCAGTATGAGACACAGGCAAATCTTTGACCAATCTTTAATTAGTATCACTGATGAAATATTTATTCTTTTAATTTGAATCTGGAAACCCAATGAAGCTGTGTTTGCATCTTCCATCAACTTAAATAATATCCTGCTTTACTGCTTTTGTCTTAACTGCAGACATTCTGAAACATTTTCCTATGAAGAATATTCACACTTTTTGGACATCCTTAATGAATTCATAGTTGCTATGGGATATATGTGCAAGTATAAAGTACATATTTGAGACTAATTTGCAGGTCGCAAAAATCTTTCTCCGGAAGTAATGTGCAGCATACCATTGCTCTGATATAGCAATATGCTTGCATGCCAAAAAAGGGGCTTCGTACATATGGATCCTCCTTTGTATGGAAGATCCAAAGATTCACATTCTATATGGGATATTGCTCAGCACAGGGTAGCTGATTGACACAAGTGCATGTCTCACTAAGGCCAGGCAAATCAACTGCTTCAGTGGATACAGGGAGGCTTCCTAAGGTAGTATGGATGATCTTCCCACACTTCCCACTTTCGTCCAGAGCAGGATAAACAAACTAAATCTGCATGGAGCCACTCAACTCACCATTTCAAAAGCTAATACAGACCAAAGTCATAGCTATTTTGTACACTATGTTGTCTACTACCAACATGTCTTTGACACGGATCTATCCAGTAAGGAATCTCAACTAGTCACAGTTCTCTAAAGGATCCCCCCCCCCCCCAGGTTCCAACAGAAGACAAGTGTGTATCTGCAGCCATAGCATAGTGCATTGGGACCGGGCAACGTCCTGGGTCCAACAACTCAGTCTGAGAGACCGAGCACATATCACTTGGATAGGCTAGCAGGGCACGTGCTGGGATGGACTGATGCCATGGATTATGGCCGGGTTTGCTACACATGGTCTGCTGGATGCCTTGGTGATAAAACTCAGGGGAAATGATCTGGTAGACAGGATGGGCATTGATCTCATTTTGGCAGCAGCCACTGATCTTGGGGCCTTGAGAGATCCGAGCTTAACCATATTTTGGTCTGAACACCTGGAGTGGTAGCACTGGACAGGTGCAATAAAGCTTGCACATATTAACCATGCCCAGTGGAAGGTGAACAAGGCTCCAAGCAGTGCCATGGTTGGATAGCCAGGTTATATGGCACCTAGGCATTACTTTCCACAGAACGGACTGGTATCAACCAGATGGTGTACACTTGTCACCTTTGGGAAATAAGGCCTGGTTGATGGATATCTACTGGAGCCTACATGGTTGCAGATGTGAGTAGGCACCACCCAACTCACTATGTCAAAACCTAACACAAGCCCAAGCCATGGCTATTTTGTACACTGTGTTGTCTACTACCAACATGTATTTGGCATGGATCTATCCAGCAAGGAATTCCAACTAGTCACAGTTCCCTGTGCCATGTACACTTGGGTGTTCTGTCCATAGCATGTGAAGAGAAGTTGAGCCTCATGTGTGATCTGTACAATACAATCCTTAGGTAAAGGTAAAGGGACCCCTGACCATTAAGTCCAGTCGTGTCCGACTCTGGGGTTGCGGCGCTCATCTCGCTCTATAGGCCAAGGGAGCCGACATTTGTCCGCAGACAGCTTCCGGGTCATGTGGCCAGCATGACAAAGCCGCTTTCTGGCGAAACAGAGCAGCACACGGAAACGCTGTTTACCTTCCCGCCGGAGGGGTCCCTATTTATCTACTTGCACTTTGACGTGCTTTCGAACTGCTAGGTGGGCAGGAGCTGGGACCGAACAACGGGAGCTCACCCCGTCGCAGGGATTCGAACCGCCGACCTTCTGATCGGCAAGCCCAGCGCCACCTGGGTCCCTATACAATCCTTAGTGCCCTGCAAATGATTATACCAATATACATATTCCAATCCATTTCATAAAGAGAAATGTATATACAGTACTCATAGGTTTGCTGAAACAACCATGGCTATTGTCTGCATACAATACTTGTTAGCACAACATCTTGCATTGTTTCTGAATCGGATGAATCCATGTAAAGTACTACAAGAAAACCAAGCAGTCCAAATTAATGGTCATTGCACCCATACTGATGTATATTAGCTAGGTTTAATAATATTAAGTTGGTGGGCAACTATATACAAAACCTATTTCATGTGCACTCTGCTGCAGCAGCTGGTTTGTAATAATGGCATGTAACATTTGCAAACATTTTCTGAGATCATTTTCTGTATTTCTTTTCCATATTAAGAATCTGCTCTCTCGTTACCTAATTTGCTCTCTCCTGTTTTGTAATAACTGCAAAAGTGACTTTATTCTTTTATTTTAATTACCCTGCTTTCTTTATGTAAACTCAAAGTCACTTACAAGGAAATGATAAAAAGGCAACAGTAACATGATGCTAAAAACCAGCATCATCCAGCAAACAGCAGTCTGATTTAAACACATAAGACAACAATGGTAAAACAATCTGTGGTAAAAAGAGGACTTCGCGTCACTCAGGTCACATAAAAATAATGTCAACACCAACAGATTCTCAAACAACAACCCCTTAAGATGCCAAGACTATAAATATGAGGTTAGGTGGGCTTCCTTCGTCAGTATCTGTAATTGTGCCATACTTGAAAAAGCTATGCCTCCTGAACTCACCATCCATACTTCAGCCTGTGGCAGATTGCCAGGGCAAAACCTTGGATCTTGATTGGCAAAGACTTCTCCTAGACCAGGGTTGGCCAAAATAATGCTCTACATATTGTCATTGTTGTAGTCCTAATATCTGGACAGCAGCACATAGGCTGCATCTACCCTAATTCCTGCTTCTTCCACCCTCACCCCAGGGGCAGTCAATGATATGGAGTAGGGTTTGGGAAACTCATTATGTGACAATGTCACTTGTTCTTATCTCTGTTTTTTATGGAGGAGAGACGTACCATTTTCAATGGCAGCCCTGTGTTTTGGGTTACATTCAGCTCTGCCCATAGTTTGAAGAGAATATGACGTTGTTGTATATATTCTTCCATCACTCCCCCTCTATTATAATATTTACTTTAACTGATACCACTACTATGTATGTAGTACCACTATGGAGAAATACTACTGCTTCATTTTATATCAATAAAATGCACATTTTCCCTGTGACTTACCCAGAAAAAGGCATTGCATTATATTAATTCCCTTATTTCAACTATTCTATAAACAAAAGGGAAGGTGTTGAACTCAGCACCTACAGCTGCTAAGGGGAATTCAACAGGGTAACAGATCATAAGCTAACTACAAATCTTTATATCTGGAGACGATACATGGATAGATAGGTAGTCAGACAGACTATGCATTTTTGGTGATCTGTATTACTACTTTACCAAATTTCCAATGTATAATGATTTATTACAGGATGGTTCAAGCTAAGGCTGGTTACGCTGATGTTTAATCACCATCCGTGTGTTGTCATCCTCCACACAAGTGAAGTCACCTGTCACAGAAGGCCAAAGCTATCACTTATGCCATGTATAATACATCTAGGCATGTGTCTATACAGGAGGTATTACATGATAAATTCATTAGCTTATATCCTGCCCCAAATTGTCTCTACACCTCCTGACCTGTAGAAGTTGTTACCAACTGTGAAGGGCATATCGGCTTCCATTGTCATTCTAAGTGTCATTTTTGCCTTTGAAAAAATACATTCGTTGAGTCTTTCCCTTAGTAAATCCTTGGGCTAATGAAAAGCAAATTCAGAAGATTAATTAAGGAATTCTAAGCAATACAAAATAGGTAATGTGATATATTTTATTGGATAATTTCTAACCTTTCAAGTTACACTAAGGGCTGCTTCAAACACGACAAAATCTCACTCTGTGTACATTGCGTGTTCTGGGAACTGATTGCGGTTTCGTAGAATGCATATACATGTGTATGACTGTCAAACATGATTACATCCAGGTTGCTGCATGCTAATTCTTACACAGAAGTGTTTCCTTTGTAGGGTTTTCATCATGTTTGAAGCAGTCCTGATTCTTCATGAAGAAAAATGAATAAGTAGTTCATTCTTCATTCTTAAGTAGAAGATTTTCTTCTATTATTAAATGAAATGCTGTACCAAATATGATCCAGTAGCAGAGATAAGAATGTGCTTTAAGGGCCAAACCAAATGTTATGTGAAATGCATGACTGTATTTCACATTTCTGGGTGTGTGTGTGTGTGTGTTTAGATCCCAGCACCAGCAGGAAGCCACTGAGGTGAAGTTACCAAATATTTTTTTTAATTCATATGATAAGGCTAGAACCAACAGCACGGAAATGTAGAAGACTAAAAAGGCAGCATTCTTTTGAGACAGAGAGTTGGTCTATCTAGCGAAGTGCTGTTAGTTTTAGGAGCTCTTCTAATGCCGCGAAATACATTTCCCATGAGCCCCAGCCAACATGACCAGTGGTTGAGGATGATGGGAGTTGTAGCCTGCAACATCTGGAGTGCATAACATTGGCAACCTCTGGTTTATTTTAACTGGCTGCAGGAAAAGAAGCTTCCAGGTGCACAGCTATAGGTTTATGGAGAGCACAATGTGTTTTGAAATCATTGCTTTTGGGCATACAACCACCTTGTGGTTTTAGCCTTCAGCTGTATTACAAAAGAAAAACTGAGTTGCAATTAATGGTGTCTTTAGTTTCAACCCCGTTGCATTTTTTTTTTTTTTTTTTAAAAAAGCAGAACTCGAGACCAAAAACAAAAAATTGGTTGTGCATAAGAATACCCACAAATATTTCCAAAATGCACTGGACTCAATACGCTTATTTCTGAGCTGCTGGGATAATGAATGTGAAATGCTTTGAACAATAGTATTATAAGTTTAGACTGCAATTCTTATTAGAGATGTACTCAACTAGATATTAATTTTATAACAACCACACCCAAATTGCATATGTAAAGGCTCACATTCTAAGAGTAATAACTAAATACATAATCTAAATATATAAAATATAGGGATATAGTTTTGAGTGGTTGTGCATATGGAGGTTGGACTAGATGACCCTCAGGGTCCCTTCCAACTCTACAATTCTGTGATTCAGTTTGGTTCAGAGCATAACACAGCATTTGCTACCTTAAGTTTCAATAATACTTTCCACAATCTGGTGCTCTAGCATTCATTCTTCAGCCTCTGCAATAAAAATTATTTTGCTTTTTAAAGGAAAAATATACAAAAATACTTCCATGGAACCTTCCCGCTGCATATGTAATCCATTTTATACCACACACATTGGACTAAATGCTACCTTTCTAACCATTTCTTTTTAATTTCTATCTGGAAGCAAAGCAGTTAAAAGTTTTACAAAGTGCTAAGAGGTTTCAGATATTCTGTTTTCCCCCCTTTAAACTTGAATAATTGATAAGTTATTAATCAATATGTTCCTTTACTTATGGCCTGCTTCCCCCCTCCCCAACTAACCTACATCACGATATCAGTTTACACAAAGAGCAACTTCCTGTTTAACTACTACACTAAAATATCACTTACAAGCCCTTTTCAGCTCATGTTGTCTATGTTGCACTAAATGCGAAAACCGTCTCCCTGATTCTGCACCCTGCTTTACAAAAAAACACACCGCTTGCAGATCAAAGGAAGACGATTTATGCTTTCATCCCAGCTGACGGACGATTAAATTAAAACAGATCAGCAGTACAGTGCATGGGCAGGTGGCTTTAGCCGCCACTGTCGGCCTCAGAGCGATTAAATTGCGGTGGAGATGGAGGGCCTTCCGCTCTCATTCCCGCACTTTCAGATCAAACGGTGACAAATGAGATGTTACTGCTCTTGTAAAGCAAGGCTACAATCTGTCAAAATCCAACATAATTTGTGACCCTATGTGACATCCTCCTTCTCTTTTTTTACCCTGACATTTGAATACAGTGATTGTGCTAGAGTCAAGTCCATTTAAGTGGATATAGTCAATTCCATCTAAAGGAATACAGTCCAATGGCTCCAACATGGTAACTGAATATATATCTGGTTAGCACTTCCACGACCCTACATGTTAAGTGCAATAGTATTAACAATGAATTCTAATTCCACCCCATCCACAAAGTTTTACAGTTTGACAGCTTGAACACTTAAAGCAAAACTAGTTGCATCAAATGGATTTATTTTTATTGCTTAAATGACAGTATCAAAATAATGTAATGCATAGTCCTTTCAGTTACAACTGTGCTGGAAAGCATTCCTGCATTGAGCAAAAGTGCTTTGAAAGAGTTGGTTCTAAAAATTGACCCAGTCAATTAAAATGTCTTCGTGGCATGCTTAAATGCCTCGCAAACCCTACTTAATGTGGCTCTCTTTTATTTTCGGTTTAATGGGTGAGCTTACTAGCATACCATGCGTGAACCATAAAGGGACTGCAATGTATTAGTTCAAAGACATGCTCACACTCACAAAAGGACAGCACAAAGGAGAAAAGAAACACATGGGTTCTAATCAAACATTTCTGTAAAGTACTATAAATAGTGCTAGTGCTAGTCTAAGAACTTGCAGATATAAACTCTGAATCTGGCAAGAGCAACAGGAACAACAACAAATGAATATTTGCCAGAGCTCCATATATTCTAGTACATATGTGATTACTGCTTCTGTCAAATGTGTAATACTTGCAATGAGAAAACAATGTAATATTAGTAGATATCAGAACATATCTAACTACAGGATCACCAAGGTTAACAACCTTTCCCTTAAGCCCTCCAAGAATTTATAGCATTCTCTTAACCTTTTAAGGTATCTACCTCAAAGCAGTCAAAGATCTCATCCCGAAAGCTCTTTAGACTTTCCAGTGACCATTGATCTTAGATTGGACAGCTATACCCTCTAGGGTATTAAAATGGAAACATCTTTATTCTGTGCAAATAAAGCAGCATATAAAATTTCTCAAGTGTAAATCTTTGGGGGAGGGGTGGCGGATAATTTATTATGAAGACTCTTCAAAAATAAATACACAGTTAAGATGTTTTAGATTTATAACTAAACAGGGAGTGCTCTGGAAAATGTTTTTTGGTCTGTTTTCATTGCTACTGTGCATTCCTATTCATTCTATTGTGATATGCTGCCACCCCCCCCTGCTCCCTTTTTGAAACATTTATCCACAACTCCAATTGCAGCATTTAAATGTGTTGACAAAAGGGCACTTTTTCATTTTGGGCCATTTCCAGAGAGAGAATACAGCGTAAGGAGGAGGAAAGAATCAGCCAAGGAAGTGCCCAATATTTTGCAAATTACATATGCTACCCTATCCTTATCATGATGGACCTTACAGTCTCCCTAGGCTTTAAGGCCTGTCAGCACCCTATTGTTGTCCATTTACAAAAATGGAAAGCTCAGCCCAGGAGCCACCCCACACTCTTCTAACCTTGCCTAATAAAGGCAGGGTCTCTGCAGCTGTCTGGCATGTCACAAGGGGTCATGTATACAGTTTATGTAGGCAGCAAAAAGGCATTTCACCCTAACAAGAGTACTGCAAGCCTGGGGTCAAGGGGCCTGTTATGTCAGGAGTGCTTCAGAGGCATCACCACTTGCTGTTGGCTATAGCTATATTCTGCTATACAGTTACACCCTTTTTGCTAAGATAACATATCCCAAAGCTTACGTCAACTGATATACCTTGGCTTGATACTTGCAGCACAGACACAATGAGGAAACAACGCTACCAGTACCATCTTAGTCCCTGCCTAGTCCCTAGCCTAGTCCCTAAAAGAAATAAAGAGCTCCACCACAGCCACATGCCATTCATATAACAATGAGGTCTTGGGCTGGGAGGTGGGGGAGCAATTCCCTTTGAGGATTAGCCTGCCCATTCTTTCATGTTAATAATTGCTTTTTGCTAAGTGTCTGCATTGGGAATGTTCTCTTACCAGTAAACCTGGTGAACACAAATGACTGCTGTAAATGTTAATAGAGTTCTGGACCTATAAATACTAAGCATAACTAGTAAGCACACACATTTTAATTTTTTATATAAAACAAAACAAAACAGCAGCAACGTTGTCCAGTTTCTTCTTCAGCTCCTTTTAAACTGCAAGATCAGGAGGGCAGAATGGTTGGGCAGCAGGCAAAGCACAGAGAGCACTAAAAGAATGATAAATATTAATAGTAGTATTTTGCTGCAACTGATTACCTATAAAAATGTACTGGGAATCTTTTGTTGGTTTTGCAGCAGGACATCCTATTGTAATGACAAACAACCATCGCTCAGGGTTGCCAACTGGCCCATGTTGGGAACAGATTACTAGCTTTTATGAGTTCTGTCTGGCTCCTGTTTTTGTAAAGGCTTTTCTGGTTTTATAGGATGCCGCAAACCACAGAGCTGATCTCACTCCTTCGCTTTCTCATCTGTCCCCTCCTCTCCCTCCTTCTGATGTACATTCTATACTAGTCACAGGGGACGTAAAGCAGGCTTTCACCTTTGGCTGTGAGCATGATAGGAGGGGAGATCAAGGTGGCAAAAATATTATTAACTTAAAAATCTCCCCTCTTCCTCCAAGATGAGAATAAATAGTTCCCCAAAGACATGCCAGGCTAAAGATAAACTGTTTTTACCCCTCAGGAACCTTTTCCCACATCAGTGGAAGGGTGGTTTTTTTATTATTATTTTAAGGAAGGGAGAAAAAGATATCAACCGTGCAGCTTAAATTAAGCTGTTACATTATTTCCTCTAATAAAAAAACAAATATGTTTCTTCTCCAAACAAATCTGGCCAATTTTGTTTTCTCTTTTCATTATGAGAATCCAATATATTTTAACTGTAAATTCGGGTTGTGTGTTCCATATGTTGTATGTTTGTTGTGTGGTTTACTGTATTTTCAGAAGATCCGTTTTGTTGCATATTTTCAGGTTTTAAATTATTTATGTACTTCACTTGCAGCTTTGGAGAGGCGGAGTATAATAAATACATGATATAGGCATACATATAATATATTCAACTGGTGCCCTACAAGATCATTAGTGTGACCCTCTAACACTTAAATGGTCCTTTCATTAATCTTTTTCCCAAGCAAAAAATATAGCACTGCATTTGTAAATGCTAATCGAACCTAAGAATACAGTGAGGTCTGGTTTATAACTAGGTATCATCACCATTTATAATGCAGGGACGAAATGCCTCATGATTTGTAACACCAAGCCCATGCTGTCATATATATGTATGTATATATATATATATATATATATATAGAGAGAGAGAGAGAGAGAGAGAGAGAGAGTAATGCCTAATGTCTACAGAAATAGTAACAACGCTCACATCATCGGCAAGTTGGCTGCTATCATACAGACCTGAGCCAGTTAATATCAAGTGCCAGCTAATTTGTTCTTGCCTATATTTAAGAAGGAAAGTGCCTTGGGTTGTGTGTGTGTGTGTGTGTGTGTGTGTGTGTGTGTGTGTGTGTGTGCATGAAGTAACACTGTATCACATAGCAAAGCTGAACCATATCCAGGTTAGAATTAATGTTTAGGAGTGAACACATACTGTATTACTCATGTCCAGCAGCAAAACATTTTGATTACAGGAATCCTAAGCTCCTGGACTCAGCCACAGCCAGCACTTGTTGTTACTGAAAGATTATTAATGTTATCGCCGGATTTAAACAACCTTCATATATGGACAAAATTAGAACATAGTGTTTGGTGGTCATGGAGTAGAGGGCTTGTTTTTAGCAACAGTTTTAAGAGCACTTGGCTCGTGCAAGTCATGTGCCCCAAACGAATGGTTAATACACAGCAAAGGGGTGGTGCTAGGAAAAATGCCTGAAGACTATGGAAGAAATTCTGTCAAGCAGAGAGCAGCCTTACCCATGCCATAGCAAGAAGGGTTCAAGTATGAGCACAGAACATCAGCATCATAACTCCTCCTGGGAAAAGTGAAGCCGTAATGTTGTACAACAGAATGGCAGAAAAATAGAAATAGCAGTGTTAAATGAAAGGATCTAAGCTCCAAAGCAAATATGTTAGAGATACTGTGAAGTGGTACCATTTCAACATTCATGTGTGCTCAGTTTCTCCTTTTCCATTCCAGATGCCATTCCAGAGCGATCTTTTTGTAAGGCGTTTTCAGAGGAATGGGTGAAGACTACGCTATGAAAAGTGGGCCACAGAATCAGGCAAGACCAGACCCTCCAAATGTCCCTATTTTCCAGGGACAGTCCTGGATTTACAGAAGCTGTACTGGTTTCTGATTTGATGCAGGAATGTTCCGCTTTTCCTGAGGATGCCCCTATTTTCATCAGAGAAATTCTGGAGGGTATGGAATTATGCAACCCCCAAGCTAAGGAGATTAGTAACTACGCAACCTTTAGAAGACATCTGAAGGCAGCCTTGTATAGAGATTTTTTTTTAAAAAAAATAATGTTTTATTATATGCTGGAAGCTGTCCAGAGTGGCTGCGGCAACCCAGTCAGATGGGTGGAGAATAATAATAATAATAATAATAATAATAATAATAATAATAATAATAATAATGGAATAGGACTTCCCTAGTTCCATTGAAGAAATGTTGCAAAACTCAGGATGGGGGAAGCTTGAAATGTGAACTTCTTCTGCCCAAAAAGTTCGGCACCAGTTCAAGTCACCACTAGCCACATTTAGTCTGGAGCCAATTTGAAGCTGGGCTTCTACTCTGGTTTGACTTCTACACAGCCCTCCCTAGTAATCACTTACCTTGAAGGGTAAGGAACCTAAAAGTCTGAAGACTCTGGCAGGAAATGACGCTCCATGCATAATTTCCAGATGAGATAATGCCTTTCATAGCATCTCATGTTTGGAAGTGAGATGTCACCATTTCCTATGTTTCCTTCCTCCTTTCCCAAGGTAATGGTAGTTTTTTGTGTTTTTTTTCATTCTGCAGGGATCAGAAAGTGGATGGATAACTGGACTTCAACTGACTGGACTTTTCAAGCTTCCCTATTAAAGGCTTGAAAAAGTCCTCAAGGTTTTTTGAGTGTTTGATAGTTGGTTTTTCCCTTAAAATATGAGTGGCAATTATATATATATATATATATATATATATATATATATATATATATATATATATATTCTCTCCCTTGTTTCACTTTCTCAAAACAGAACAAAACCCTGCAAATACATTATTGCAGAATGCAAATTTATTTGAGGGTAACTGATCACTAAATTTTTAGTGATATGCAAATGTTCAGAGTGGAAATTACTTACATTCTTTTGAGATTGCTTATGTATCTTTCAGTGTGATTTTTCATGGGACAGCCTATGCTATATTCTGTATAAACCACGCCCTCTAATAGCAAACAGCTAGAAAGTGCCAACAAGGCTTCAGACAAAACAGTGTCACTAAAGAAACAACAGAAAGAACTCCAGGTTGCATAGAAGAAGCCTTGTGGGGGAGCCATACAGGGAACACCCCCAAACCCCAGATCAATGGGGTCATGTTGTGTGGATGCCTGATTATTGTCTTCCAAAGCAACTACTCTATTCCAAACTTAAAAATGGAAAGCGTGATGCTGATGGTCAACAAAAGAGGTTTAATGACTGTCTCAAGGCAAATTTTTAAAAAATGTAGTATAAACACCAACAATTGGGAAACACTTGCCTGCGAGCACTCCAATTGGAGAACAGCCTTTACCAAAGGTATCATGGGCTTTGAAGACACGAACTCAGGGCGCAAGGGAGAAATGTGCTAAGAGGAAGGCACACTTGGCAAATCCACATCATGATCAACTCCTGTCCAGAAACCAATGTCCCCACTGTGGAAGGACATGTGGATCCAGAATTGGCCTCCACAGTCACTTACGGATTCATTGTTAAAACTATGTTTATGGAAGACAATCTTACTCGGCTACGAGTGATCACTGAAGAAATCATGTTCAGTTGCCAGAGAATGCTGAATGTATGGGGAGGGCAATGAAACAGATTAATGTGGAATAGGGCTTGGAAAGCTTGTCTGCCACCCTGAACAGGAGCATTGCTCTGCAACAATTTATTGCAGGTTCTACTTATCAATGTATTTTAAACATGCATATGCTCTTGCACAGGTCTTGTTCATTTCAACATGGCTTTGCAAAAATTATTCCTGGTGGATTGTGCCCTCAGCTGTTACATGTCCTAGACTTTTAAACCAGTGTCTAAATTTCCACAGATTTCCAATACTGATGATTAATGACATGAATATTTTACCAGAAAGATTTTTATATTGAAATCAACATTGTTAGAAACTTTATGTGAAAATTAATGTACAGTTTATACTGTTCTGCAAAATAATTGATGCATACATTTTGTACAAGATACAACAGCCATTAAAGTTTGACAGCAGGTCAAGGGACAGTAATCATCTTTTAAAAAAATAAATAAATAAAAATTATGACATACTGTAGCAGTGGTGGCTCCTGCTATTAACCCAAACTGTAATAAGGGCTGTATAGTAAAACTGAGCTTGCATTTAATGTGAAGCTAAAATGGAGCATAATCTGAATTCAAATAAACCTTTGTCACTGTTCAGGCCCCCCCCCTCTTTTAAAGATTGTTATTAGTATCATTTTGAGGTAAGCAGAACCAGAAGGAAAAATGCTTGAAAAATATTTCCTTCCCAGAGGAGTAACCTGTTTAGCCTGTGGCAACAAAAATCACGGAGGACTAACACATTTATTGTGGCATAAGCTTTTGTGGGAGACAGTCGACCACATGAAACACATAAAGTGTTATCCTAAGTTGGCCACTGTATACACACATGGGCACGGAGAAGGGGAAACTGTAAGGAGTGAGGTCACAGTTCATGACTGAGGTAGAATTCAAACCAGGGACTTTCTGATTTGTACTTCAGTCTCTTAGGGCCTTTACAGGTTTGCCATTTAAAGTGGTACAGTTGTTGTTTGATCCAATGTTTTAAAGAGTGAATTTCTAACTGACTGGCTGCACCTTTGGTCACATGACACTGATATTAAGGCAGTTGAGTGCAGGGTTTTCCTTTCTAACACTAATGGTAAAGGTAAAGGGACCCCTGACCATTAGGTCCAATCGCGGGCAACTCTGGGGTTGCGGTGCTCATCTCGCTTTACTGGCCGAGGGAGCCGGTGTACAGCTTCCGGGTCATGTGGCCAGCATGACTAAGCTGCTTCTGGTGAACCAGAGCAGCGCACGGAAACGGCGTTCACCTTCCTGCCGGAGCAGTACCTATTTATCTACTTGTACTTTGATGTGCTTTCAAACTGCTAAGTTGGCAGGAGCAGGGACCAAGTAATGGAAGCCCACCCCGTCAAGGGGATTTGAACCACCAACCTTCTGATTGGCAAGCCCTAGGCTCAGTGGTTTAGACCACAGTGCCACCCGCGTCCCTCAAGACTAATGGTAGGTTGTGCAAAACGTGAGATAAGTTCTGTGACTGCAGTCACACCCCTTATAGAATCCTATAACCACAACATTGTGGAACCTCAAGAGTCATCTAGTCCAAACCTTGTGATGCAGGAATCTCAACAAGATCATACACAGGCAAGGGAAAGCTGAGTGCAGTCGGACATGCACTCTGGGATTTAAGAAGGCTGATTTCCCAAAAAATTAAGGAACTACTGGGTGAAGTCCCATGGTCAGATGGGAATTTTTTTTAAGGTGAAATATTGAAGGTACAAAGGCATACAATTCGAACAAGAGAGAAAAATGGTAGCCCCCAAAAGAAATTGGTGTGGTTGCAAAAGGAGTTAGAGATGAGATGAGAAGAGATGGTGAGATGTAAGAAGGGACTGTATAAGAAATGGAATGGGAAATCATGAAGAAATAGTATACATGAGTAGCATGGAGAAGTCCAGTGGGTCAAAGCTCAGAAGGAACTCAAGCTCGCAAGAAAGGTTAAAAATAATAATAAATGTTTCTTTGGCTATGTTCAAAGCAAGAGGAAGGACAAGCAAGTAGCAGATCCCTAAAGAGTGCTCACTAATGGTTCCTTGTCATCCTGGACAAGTAGGGTGGCAATGGATGAAGTTATTGAGGGGGCGCTCATCAAATTTGAAGATGCCAAACGGGGAGGAGTTGCCAATGCTGCTGAAGACAGAATTGGAATTTAGTATGACCTTTAACTGACTGGAGAACTGGGCCCAAACTAACAAAATGAATTTCAATAGGGACAAATGTAAGGTTCTATACTTATGCAGGAAGAACCAGCTGTACAAATATAAGATGGCAGACACCTGGATTTCCAGTAGTACATGTGAAAAGAGTCTAGGGTCCTTATTAGACCACAACCTTAATATGTCAACAGTCTGATGCAGCAGCAGCAGCAGCAAAAAAGAAAAGCTAATAGTATTTTAGGCTGCATCAACAGAAGTATTGTGTCCCGATCAAGGGAAGTAATATTACCACTCTATTCTGCCTTGGTGAAGTCCTATGTCCAGTTTTGGGGACCACAATTTAATAAGGATATTGACATATTGCAACGTGTGCAGAGGAGGGCACCCAAGATGATCAAGGGTCTGGAAGCCAAGGTTTTTGAGAAACGGTTGAGGAAATTGAGTATATTTAACCTAGTAAAGAGGAGACAGAGAGGAAATATGGTAAGTAACCACCTTCAGATATCTAAAAGGCTGTCACATGGAGGATGGAGCAAACTTGCCTTCTCCTGCTCCAGATGATAGGATCTGAACCAATGAATTCAAGTTGCAAGAAAGGAGATTCCAATTAAACATCAGGATGAACTTTCTAATGGTAAGAGGTGTTCAACATCTTTCTCCCGTGAGACATGGTGGTCTCTCCTTCCTTGGAGGTTTTTAAGCAGAGGTTGGATGGCTATCTGTCATGTATGATCTAGTTGGGATTCCTGCATTGCAGGGGATTGGACTAGATGACCTTGGGAAGTCCATTTCAACTCTACAATTAGATGTTTCTTTGATTCTATAATGCTGCCCAAATGTTAGTAGCAGGAATGCTAACACTCAAGCTTCTAGCACAGAGCACAGGGAATAGCCAGGGCTGGCTCTGTAGCATAGTACTTCAGATCATAACAGCTAATGCTACACCGCTTCACATGAGACACCGAGAGCCACTAAATGAGTGGCTTCAAAAGAAAAGGCATTATATTTCAGTACATCTTCTTATGAACAACTTCAAAAGTACCTGCAAGCGCCTTCCTGTCATAGTCTGACTAACCTTTTTTTAAAAAAAAGAAAGAAAGGAGGGGAGTGGATGCCAGGGCAAACTCCCATTATACATTAGGAAGTTCAGCTTCATGGCGGTGCATTTGTTCTCAATAAATGAACCAAGAGAAAGTTCCAAAGACAGAAAATCCTGCTGCTTATCAATCATTTGGACTGATATCTCTGAGAAACAGGATAGTCATTTATCCTATGCGTAATGCAGCCTTAATACTTTGTGACTTTTTTTAAAAAAAAGGTTCTGCTTTACAAAAATGAAAAGGTAGCAAGATTCTTACGAAAATGGGAATACAGATAAGTGAAAAGTGATGCTCACAGCAGCAATCAACCCCAGCTTCACATATACATTGATACTATACCCACCACACTCAGATATATCCCATCATTAGCACACCAGTATAAAAAACCTATTGGCAGACAGACGGAAGAAGCTACAAATCTGGTAGCACAGTGAATTAGGAGACACTCATTCATCTAAAGCTAGAACATTTTGGAATAAGAAAAACAACATTGCATTAAATTAGCAAAGGCTAGAACTTGCAATACCTGCAAGTCACTCTGATACATGATTATTCAAAAGCACTTCTGAGTTCAACGATGTATTTAGACAAGACTTAGGCTGCAGAAAATTGCAGCCAGAGTCTTGTTTAACTGCCTGCTACCATGAATAAAGATGCAATCCTAACTATGTCTACTCACAAGGAAGTTCTATAGGATTCAACAGGCATTACTTGCAATAAAATCTGCATAAAATTGCAGCCTTATCCTTTCAACATCATTATATAAATGAGACTGCAAATTTTATAATGTTTTGTTCCTAGTTTTTAAGATGCTTCAGCAGATTAGTTCCTTGACATTTTTCTATAAATTACAAAAACTGCAGCGCTGTAAACTTGTTTTCCCCTTAAGGTATATCCCAACAGCACTTTTTCCAGATATACAAATTATTTCCACAACGTAATTCCTGCATAGAATACTCCTCCCCATATCATATGTCCAATTTTTTTGTTTCACCAAAAACCCTTCAAAAACAGCGATTTATAACGCAAAAAAGTGACAGACCCGCTAACTACAGTGTGTGCATGTATAATAAAAAAAGAATTAATGTAGTCAATTTGTACAAATGTTCTTGTAACAAAAAAGCCCTATTTCAACAGCAATCCTTTCAACAGCTGATTGGCAAGCCTGTCCGTTTCTAGTCTGTGGTGTTGTCACTTGTCTGCAACATGATAATGAGCCTGTCACCATATTCAAATAGCCCCGTGACAGCATGTTTTGTGAGCATGACGTCCACTGCAAAGGGTCTGTCAAAAAGCACCTTTCAGAAAATGAAAGGAGAATGTTTTTTTTTTTCCTGATGATGATAAATCTAATTTCTTCATAGATAGAACATTGAGATTTCCCTGCCATCTGATTATGCCAGTGTTGTGTTGCCTTTATGCATGGCCAAATTCTCCTGATTTTTAAAATAGTTCCCCCCCTGAAATGTACTGATAAATCAAAATTAAAAGTGGGGGGGGGGTAGTGTCTCAAGGGTAATCTTCTAAAATCTTTATCTAAAACTGGGATAATGCAACAATGAAGAAGGACAAAAATGGTATGGGAGGCTAGCTTGTTATCAAAAGCAAACAAAGCTCAAAGCACAAACAGCACTGTCTACATATTTCTTTTGTCAGAGTCTTTACTGTTTTCCTATTAAAATTATCCTTTCTTTGGTGTTGTCCTTTTTAAGTAACACAATGCTGCACAGATTTCATCCCCTTGAGAAGGAAGGAAAGATAGGCATTATAGATATGCAGCATTTTTCACTGTAAAGTCAAGATTCATGTCTGGTGTATAGACCATGGTACAATACAGTCCACGGTCTAGCTGCTGCCAATATCACTGACCATCTGTGAAAGGTTTTTAGATCGTTCTGGGACACTCGGTGCATTGGTGCAATGATCAGGACTGGCCAGGACTGTCATTACAAAGGGGAAATAAATCAAGGGTGACAATTTACAAGATTTCCTCAGTTCTCGGTGTAACTTTTTTTTTAAATGCCAATACATATTTGTATGGGCATAGAAAGAGTTTGTCTTTGCTATAGCAATAGTTGGTTTCAGCTGGACTTGTGGAAATAATAATCAAGAACACGCTCATAACCATTATATACCTATATAAGGCTGCTGTCCTATACACATATACCAAGAAGTAAGTTCCATTTATTTCAGTGGAACCTACTCCAGAGCAAACATGTAGGATTTACATGTAAAGGAATGTATGTATCAACCAACCAGAAAATGTGATAAAGAGGAAAATAGAAAAACAATTTTTTTGTTCCTAAGAGTTGTATGTTTGACCAGGAGGCAACATGTACAAGATGAAACTCAGCTGCATTAATTTTTGTTTTTGTATAGTCACATTAAATTTTTGAGCAAGAAGTGTCAATGTTAATTAAGCAAATCACTGACTACCACAAGGTAAACTGTGTGTGTTATTTCTTAAATAGAAAAGTTTCATGGTGCTAGGAAAACCATGTTCATAATATTCCTGATTTTAAAGTTTTAAATTTACTGAATTTTGTATGCACTTACTAGGAAGTCTGTAATAAGGTCAAATGTGTGGGGTGCCTGAAAAAATGTGCATGGGACTATGAGCCCCAACCCTCCTCTAAATTTACTTCTTTCCCCTCAACAATGGTGTTACACACTGACCACCACAGTTCCTCCATTCCTCCTATCCAACATAGACTGACTACTGTCACTTCTCAAGCCTCTTAATATCCTATACATCTCCTTTGTATCAGCCTTTGGAGCACTCCCTTTCCCTTTTATTTTCCTTCTCTGCCCAACCCAACAATTTAATTTCTAGGTTAGATGCCTTATGCCTGGTCAGAGCTAAGATCCATTAAGACCAGTACTGCCCACAGAAATAGGCAGCGACTAACAAGAGGCAACAAGCACCTTCTACATGCAAAGGAATGCATAAACAATAGAGGAGTTATCCACAGCTCAAATACAAAACTGGGTTGAAAACAGCAGTTACGCCACATACCCAGAATTCTCATTGTTTCCTCAGGGAGACCAACTCCACACTTGAATCATGGGCTTAGACACAAACTCTTCCCCTCAATGGACCACTCCATCAACTTTGTCACATTCAGCAGTCTGTCCAGATCTTCAGAGTCCTAGTAATTGCCTCTTTCATCCAGGAACCAGAGGAACCTTTGGAAAGGTGAACCTTGGCCTGCTCTGTACTCAAAAAGATTATCATTCCACTCCACCCCCACCCTTCTGAATCCATCTAGTTTGAGCAATCCAGATTTTGGTGCAGGTGCTGCATTTTAGAGTTGCTGGAGCTATGTTCCCTTCAAAACCTCAACATTTTACAGATTACACTTCTATTGCCTATCCCCATCCATTTCTCTATTTTTCTTCCCCTCCCCCAACTGTTTGCTTCTGTTCTATAAGGTGGACAGCAGCCACCTTATATAGAGGGCAGAGGGGGCTTTTGGGGCAGGGGGCAGTGCTCCAATACTGAGGGGGGCCGCCACCCCATGTACCGGTGGGAGTCCTTCGCGCACCCCAGACTCCAACCAGGAGCCAGGTGGTGGCTGGGATGAGCGAGATCTTTGCTTTGCTTGTCCCAGCATCTGCCCAGCAGCTCAGGAGCCAAGCAGCGGCTGGGACAAGAAAGTGCAAAGATCGCCCTCCACGTGTCCTGTGCACACCGGGCGGTGTCACATGACCCGTCACGTGGCCAAGCCCCCTCAATGAGAGAGGCAAGTCGGCGCCCCTGCCAGCAGCATGAAGGAAAGAGGAAAAGCTTCACTGTAATTGTATGGTTTCCAAATTCCAGTTTGGTTATCCCTAAGAGTAGCAACAAAGCAATCCCCTACTTTGTGTCATAAGGTCAACGTGCATGTATTTCTTCTTCTTAAAAAGGACCAAAATATGAATATGTATTTTAATAGTATTATATTTGCTCAGTGATGGCCTGTAGTGTTTCTAACTTGAATGTTGAATCCTTGTGTTGTTGGGACAAGGAACAGGTCACTGTGGAACACTGAGTCCTATTGGTTACAGCATGGTGCTGGTAACACCAAGCTTGCAGGTTCAATCCCCATACGAGAAAGCTGCTTATTCCTGCACTGCAGAGGGTTGGGCTGGATTGAAAGATCCCCAGGGTCTCTTCGACTCTACAGTTCTATAATTATATATACTAGTCAAGTTTAGAGAGACTACTTACTTTTCAATAAGAGATGCAACACAAAACATCATAGGGAACAAGTTAGCCATTTGCCATCCCAGACAAAAAAATAAGGTATTTCAGATTTAGAAAAGTCTACTTTCCCCGTATCTCAAAAACCTGATTACATCCCATTGGCTGAGATGATCCATTTTAAAGATATTTGGAGCACAATAAACTACATATTATCCTGAGCAAATACTTCACTTCTTTGTAAATTGCATGATCCACAAAACAGTGTAATTCTGAACCAGTTTATTGGCTCTCTTTACAGAAAGTGGGTAGTGCATATATGTGAAATTTATATTAGTTTGCTATTTTAAATGTTAACTGTTGTTTAATTAAAAACATACTTGTGTTTTGAAACACAGAGGGGCATAAATGAAAAGTAAGTTAAAAATAAAATTTTGGAAGCTTCGAAGCAGAGATCCCCAAGCACACAACAGTGCACAACTGAGCATATACAATCATACCTCGGGTTATGGCCGCTCCAGGTGGCGTGATTTCGGGTTGCGAACCACACCGAACCCGGAAATAACAGAATGGGTTACTTCCAGGTTTCAGCGCTCACGCATGCGCAGAAGCACTAAATCGCGCTTTGCGCATGCACAGAAGTGCCAAATTGTGCCGCACGCATGTGCAGACGCAGCAGCACAGGTTGTGAACGCTGCGGGTTGCGAACGTACCTCCCGCACGGATCACGTTCACAACCTGAGCGTCCACTGTATACTTCTCATGTACAAAGGGGCTTTCCTATTTACTACAATGCTCTGCAGGTGCCTATCTACTGCATGCACAGCTCTGTCTCTAAACACTGCAGCAACTGGGGAAACCCCTGCTTTCTGGAAGATCCATGTGCATATCAGAGCACCTGCAGACGTTTAGATGTGGGTCACTCTCCGTATTTGCCTGCAGTATGTCCACATCAAAGGAAACTGCAAATCTGGAATTTTAAACAAAGCACAACTGAAAGCAACAAACTTGCTATTTACACAGTTCCAGAGGCAGCATGAATAGATAATCAACATTAAACTGTCCGATTTAAAGGGGGAAGGGGATAAATCATTGATTATCTAGAGGGAAGTAACACAACCAGCAAACACAGAGCAATGTGGGCAGCTGGCTTTGTGTAATACTTAATTCTTTGCCTGAATTTTGAATCCATTCATGTCTTCACATAAAAGAAAGAGGGGACAAAAATGGAAAAGAAAGACTTCTAAAGTAGGCTATACAAATACACAAAGCAAGGCTGGCTGAGGCTTCTATTGTCTCACAAAGTCATCACCATCCTGATCCCTCATTAAAGCTAGGGAAATGCTAGAATGGCATTACAATGAATGCAAACCATTTGCAGCAATCTTCTGCTCACGCCATCTCCAAATGAAGGCAGGCATTGCATAATCCAAGCAGCAAGATCTCCTGACAGGTGGATGATTTATGCTCACAGTCGAAAGAATCTGAGAGCCTGTGGAGGACACAGTGTGAGCAAGGTGGTGGCAAGACAGATGCTCTCAGTGGGCTGGCAGGGGCTGGCAGGCTCCAGCCAGCTCAGGTACAACCAAACGCTTTAGTACTGAACTCTTATTGCTATGATTCTATCACAGCAAGAGGCCATTTGGATTATTATGTACATTAGATATACTTTCAGTGCTATCCATATGCTACTGGAAAATATTTTCTCTCCTCCTCCCCACCTCTTCTAGTTCAACTGATCTGTAATAAACATATACAGTTTTGAAAAGGGGAAAATCAGCTTCATGGTTTTTTTATCCACCAAAAATAAAATAAGGCCCACTTCTCAAACCACAATTTTAAACACAAATGTACAACAGTCTGTTTAGGGAAGTTTTTAATGTTTGATGTTTTATTGTGTTTTTAATATTCTCTTGGAAGCTTCCCAGAGTGGCTGGGGAAACCCAGCCAGATGGGCGGGGTATAAGTAATACCGTAAATTGTTGTTGTTGTTGTTGTTTACAAAACATGTGCTTGGGAACTGGCTTTCTAGCACATCTAATTAGCTAAATCAGTGTTTTTCAACCTTTTTTGGGCAAAGGCACACTTGTTTCATGAAAAAAATCATGAGGCACACCACCATTAGAAAATGTTAAAAAATTTAACTCTATGCCTATATTGACTATATATAAAGTAATTTTTCAATTTTTCCCACGGCACACCAGGCAACATCTTGTGGCACACTAGTGTGCCGCGGAACAGTGGTTGAAAAACACTGAGCTAAATAACCACTTTTGCAAATTTCACTTATGATTGTGAGCATGAACTCTGTATGTATGAAGTAGCTTTAAATCTGGTAGATTTTGCACACACAAATATATGAAAATGTGGTTGAATGAAAAAATATGTCTGCTTTGAGACAATCATCACAAGTAAATTTTGTCAATCGTTTTAAAGAATAGACTCTTAGAACAAAATGATGCTCAGGTTTTCACAGCTGAAATTCCATTTTCAACATTATTTTATAAAGTGATCTGAGTCTCTATTGGCATTTCTGATAAATGTATCTATATGCAAAGCTCTTGCAGGAAATCTGCAACATGATTTCTCCAATCAAATAGGGTAAAAGGCCTGCTTTTGCAGTCTTAAAAAAAGTCTGCTTGAAAAACTATTTTGTCAGAAGGAGTAAGGGAGTTCTGGTCTGTTCCCCTGCCTTCTAAGGTTAGGTGTTTAGAAATCCGGGGAAATGCCTTTTTGGTGGTGGCACCTCTCTGCAAAATGTTTTAACCTGAAAACCTATAAGGCAGCTATACTTTTGTCCTACCACCAAGTGAATATGTCTTTGTTTGTGTATGTATGTATGTGCATGTGTGTGTGTGTGTGTGTGTGTGTTCCAGTCTTTAAAAAATATCACATAGTTGATTTCAGAATAGCCTGTGCTTCTTAGCTTTTCTGTTGTTGAACATTTGTTTTAACTACGTGGTGGTGGTGGTGGTGGTTGCTGCTGCTGCTATCTTTGTCTCATAAACTGTTCTATAATTGTTTTAAAGATTTAAAGACTTTTAGCCACCCTGAGACCTAAACTGATAGAGCAGAATATACAGTTTCTAAACAAATAAATGAATGAAACAAATAAGCACTCTGAAATACTCTGAAACTGGACAAGTAATATTCAGACTAACTATCAAACTGGACAGGAGGACTTTAATCATATAACACATTCAAATACTTTCAAATTCCCAAGAAGCCACTTTGCCAGGCACGTGTCAGTCCGAGCCATGCAAGAAAGTAGAGGAGGCAGAAGGTGGCAAGGGTGGGGGACATTTATTCCACCTGACCAGCATTTTTTTTAAAAAGGGCAGGAAATTAAAGAAATAAAAAGCAACAAAAGAGGATAGATAGCAATTCAGAATGTCTTTTGACTGCACAATTCTCCCACGAGAATAACCCCAGCAGCAGAAGTTTCACAGTCTGCATCCAAATGCACTTTCTAACTTCATTAGGTAGCTGTACTTAAGAACCCTTCACAACAAGTACTGGTATTTTAATTAGAGATAAGATGTTGCTGAAACATCTCAACTATCCAGATAAGATTTGACGTCATCAAAGTGATGTTCTGGAGGAAACAGGGTCAGCTAATAAAAAGTATGATGCTACAAAGAGAGGGGAGCCATACTGCCCCGAGTGAGTGGATAGAAAGGGGGGGGGAGCTTTCCCCAACAGGAATAGGAATAATAGATTGCCCAGAGAAAGTATTCTTATATGAAATGATTGCTCATCAGCATTCTATAGCTCAAAGGCCAAAAAGCTATGCAACTCTATCCCACTGAACAACAAGCACTTAGCGTGTATTGAACACTCCTCCCCCCCCCTTAAACATACACCAACCTCATAAGGGATGGTAAACCTGTGCCCAGCCAGATGTTGTTGGGCTCCAACATCCGCCCCAACCAGCATGGCAAATGGTGAGGGGCTATGGAAGTTGTAGTCCAACAAGGCTTGGAGGACCACAAGCATCCAATCCCTGCTTGTGCTAGACTTAAAGATACTTCAGCTTCTGTTTGTAGCCAAATGGCTTATTGGTCTTCAAAAAACCAACAACCTGGGGAATGTTTGGGGTGCAATTCAAGTGTTAAAAAACGAAAGAAAGCTTCCTTGGATGAAGTGAAATAATCATATTCACAGCTCTTCAGTGAACTTTCTTGGGTGCGTATGATGTAAATTGAAAGGATGTGTCTATAATATGGGATATTATAACTACAGACCCTCCAAGTGTCCCTATTTTCCAGGGACGTCCCTGATTTAGAGAAGCCATCCTGGTTACTGATTTGATTCCAGAATGTCCCACTCTTCCTTAGGATACCCCTATTTTCATTTGAGAAATGTTGGAGAGTGTGGAGTTATCCAACCCCCGAGCTGTCTGAAGGCAATCCTGTATAGGGAAATTTTTTAAGGTTTAATGTTTTATTATGTTTTTATATATGTTGGAAGCTGCCCAGAGTGGCTGGGGCAACCCAGTAAGATGTGTGGGGTATAAATAGTAAAATTATCATTATGGAATGGGATGTCCCCATTTTCATCGGAGAAATGTTGAAGGGTATATAACTATGAGATAACTTCCAACATGTGCAATGCTGATGTTTGTTTTAATCTGTTTTTAGTTTACCACTGATTTTAATTGACATTTCTGTGAAATAAAAGTGATATACAAATAATTTTATTTTTTTTAAATACAGAATTTCTTTCATTCCCATTCAAGGCCTCAATTATTCTGACTTTAAAAAATGCTTTCTCTTTCAGATTTAAT
Organism: Lacerta agilis; assembly: GCF_009819535.1. Lineage (NCBI taxonomy): Eukaryota > Metazoa > Chordata > Lepidosauria > Squamata > Lacertidae > Lacerta > Lacerta agilis. The sequence goes on along the minus strand of NC_046314.1, from coordinate 92,193,484 downwards.
CAGAAACTATTAGAGAGTTACTACTATGATATTTTCTCCATTTCATAGGCCATCTGTGTTTTCTGGCAAGGTCAGAATCAGACCCAGAAGTAGCACACAGTATATGAGATAGGAAAATTACCTGGCCTTCCAGAGATTTATCAAACTTAGTGGCAATCCTCCAGATGAATTCTGGGGATTACTAGCAGAGGAACTCCTTGATAAAGGAGATCATACTGAGACGCTTTTCAGATCAAAGTGTAAGATCCTTCTTACCTTTGTAGAAAAAATAACACTATGGTCAACAACTCATGGAACTGACAAAAGATAAGGAAACATTAATAGAGTAAGAAAAGCTGCTGGGTTAAACAGTCAGCGGTTTCTGATGGGTTATTCCAAGAGAGCATGACCACCCAAACAAAAATTTCACTGAATGCTTTACATAATGCATGCCTGTAAACTCCATCATCTTTGTTACCAGTTTCGCTGCATTTTTGTTTGTTTGTCTCAAATGCCCTTAGTCACATGCAACACCATGGCTTAGTGTGAAAGAGAAAATGTAATCATACAAGAAAGTGTGGGCTTCTGGAAAGGAGAGGTGTCTGGAGAGCACTAAACCAAAAATTCAGCTTCAGACAACATGCAGAACAGCCACAACTTCCTCTTCCACAGCCCACATATTCTCAGAGCTACAATTCCAAGAGTGGTTTAACATAAGCAATCCCCTTTTCTGCAAACTGTAGTTCTCTGAGGGGAACAGGGATCACCCAACAATACTCAGCACCTTTAAACTATAGTTCCCAGGATTCAGGCGGAGTGGGAGCCATGACTGTTTAAAGTAGTATAATTCTGCTTTAAAAGTATAGCACAGATGGGGCCTCAGTCACCCAAGTAACTTCTACTATAGAACAGCCATATAAAGAGTTCTTATGAATAAATAGGTTATTATTTTTTAAAAGACCAGCTCCAGAATATTGGGGTGTTTCATCTCAAAATTGAGAACACTCTGTCTTTTATGGACTCCACCACTTTCACTTCCACATTGATTCAAAAACTCAAATACAAATGCCAACATGTGAAAGTTACTGTGACGACTTCTGAGGCCTTAATTATGAGACATTTACCTATTTCTTTTTTTCTTCCTTTTTTACATTAATATCCCCCTTTCTTCTACACAGGGTAGTGTACATACAGGTGAAACTCGAAAAATTAGAATATTGTAAGCAACTGTTTTCATTAGCTACTGGCGTTTAATATATGAGATAGACTAATGACATGCAAAGCGAGATATGTCAAGCCTTTGTTTGTTATAATTGTGATGATTATGGCATACAGCTGATGAAAATCCCAAAGCTGAGATTGTTAATGCTTCTCATCAGCTGTACAATCATCACAATTATAACAAATAAAGGCTTGACATATCTCGCTTTGCATGTCTTGAGTTTATCTAATATATTAGTTTCACCTTTTAAGTTGAATTACTGAAAGAAATGAACCTTTCCACGATATTCTAATTTTTTGAGTTTCACCTGCATGGTTTATGGTTTCCATATGGGCACCCATCCAGGCATTGACCCAAACTAGTCCTGCTTAGCTTCAGCAAAATGACAACCTCATGTGCCTTCAGCCCATATAGATAGATTACAGCCAAATATTTAGCTAGTTATTTTGTATTGGTATATGAGTTTCAGTCTCTGCCAGCAAGTCCTCTTATTCTTCAGGCTTGTATAACTTGTTCCTCAGCTTCCTGCTGCTTTCTTGATCCAGCTTACAGTTAAGCACCCCAGGCCCTTTCCAATTCCCATATCCCCATGCCTCCACCTCTCTACCACCTTCCCTGTTCCTGGGCACTGTATGGGGTTTTACTCTAAGTCAAACTGATAACAAATGAGGGTTGTTGTTTGTTTAAATTTCATTACACCTTCATAACTGATTAGGAAGAGTCACAAACAACATAGATTTTTTTGTTTTAAAAAAAATCACATCTAAATAGCCACACACTGATTATAATTTCATAGAAACTAGGCCATCTTTCAAACACTTTGTCCCTATATCCATAAGCAATCTTTCAACTTACTAGTGCTAAACTCAGACTTTGGGAATATTTCATCTCTGATATCTGAGGAGTATGTAGTGAATGGGTTCTGCTCTGCTTGTATAAAATGTAAACTTCATGCAAGTACAAATGCAAATAAATCCACGGCAGATTGAAAATGAAAATAAGTCCACACCCAACAGTTAGGATGTACACAAAACATGCAATAGCATTACATTAGAGAGGACTAGGTACAGCCAACAGACTGTATATTTTATACCAAACTCTTATGCCTAAATGAAAATAAAAATTACTGGATTTATCAAGTACATAGGACTTGATAAATCCAGTAATTTTTATTTTCATTTAGGCAGAAGAGTTTGGTATAAAATATACAGCCACAGATGCATGTTTTCTGTGCTTAAACCATGCCAGCCTGCCCTTTATAATGACCAATAAGAGCATTAAAGCATTTTTTAAGCTAAGGCAATCAGATTTCAAATTGGATTTTCTCAGCTCTTACTTTTCATCACTTATTAGGCACGCTCCGTTTTGTATATCTGCCCGAAAAAGAAACTATCAGCACTAATTACAGACTGCTGTGAGTGCACTGAGTGGGATACTTATTGTTCTTCACTTATCTCATATTTAAGATGGTAAGTTCCTGACCATGGTAGTCATGCTGCAGACTGCAAATAAAATCATAATCTGGCTCAGACAAAGAGTGTCCCAGACGGTGGAAAATGACAGATGCTGCAGACTGGCAGAAACGCCAAGCAGCTGACTGAAAGGATATCATTGGCTCAACTGGAGAGGTGTGGCTTGGTTTCTGACTAGCCCAATGAAATGTTGCTTGGAACCGTTTCTATAGCAAGGCAGAGCTTAATACACAGAGAATATCTGAGGGACAGCTCCATGAGATCACACATGTGATATTTACAGCTTGTAATTTTAGTGTTTCTTGATACCCTGTCTGCTTTGATTGATTGAGGGGGTCATGCGGAGTTCTTAAACTTCCAGCAGGTTTGGTGCCAAGACCACAAAGGTTTGCCTGTTCAAGCATTATGTGAATACTGCTTGGTGCCAGCGGTTTAATATTACTCTGGCAGGACCCTTCAGAGAAGAGAAAAAGAAAAAAAAAATCTGTACCAAACTTTGTTGCCTTCATTGCATTTTAAACTTGGGGAATGGTTGAGGCTGGGCAGTTCCACACCTGGGATTTTTCCATTACAGTTCAAAAAAGGAAAAAAAGAAAACCAAACCTGACCTCCTGCTGTGTAGCTTTTTTTAAAGTGTTAGAACACTACATCTTTTTGTGCCAAGCTAATTCAATATCTTATGAACATGGAGTGTCAATCCTATTTGCTTTGTACAGCAGATGAACGGAAGAGAGTAAGAGGCAAAAATAAAACTGGGAAATTATTTACACAAGTAGCCTGTTCCCAGATAGAGCACAGATGAGCATTAAGTTAAACTGAGGCATTTTGAAACAAACGTGCTTTGGTGCCAAGGAGAAAGGGCAAAAGGCAGCTATTTGTCTGAGGGATAATGGGGAAAGATGTCACATCAAACCCAATCCTACATCCTGTGGGCATGTCTCTGACTCCCCCCTCAGTTATCACTTACATGACTGTCACTATTTCTGGTACATAAGTAAAAGTTCACCCATTTTCTCCCTTGGGTTAAAACTGGTGAATATTTTAAAATAGAGAAACAATATTTTCCTTGTAAGTAAAAAAATGCAAATTTTTATTTTAGCCTGGGAACTGCATACGGTATATGAAAAAGACAATGTTCACAAGACATACTATGGTTGATAAGAAGTGATGGACTTCGGTTATGTAGCACAGGAAGACTTTTGAACCCACAGAAATTACAATTCCTAATTCCAAAAGGAAAACTGATCATTGGGGAACAGCTGTAGTTCAGTGCTAAAACCTCAGCTTTCCATTCAGAGGGTTCCAGGTTTAATCCTTGGCATCTCTAGATGGATCGCCACTTTTTAAAAAACGATTATATATATATAGGCTGTAATCCTAATTACGAGGGAGCATCCCAGAGGCCACTGGATGCATTAGATCTCCCTCACTAAAGGTGGAGACAGATATCCACCCTTGGAGAGAAAGATAAGAGTGTCAGATGACTCTCTTGGTGGTGCTGAAAGATCTATAGCCAGTTCCTCTCCAACATCAGAACTCTGATGCTGGAAGGGACGAAGAGGAGACATTCTAGGGATATTCCACAAGAAGCTCTGGAGCCACAGGGCTGTATCCAACATTCTCTGTTTGCTAGCGCAAGCGGACAGGTGAGTTTTAATGTTGTGGAACAGAGAAATCCAACACAACAGTTATGTTAGCAGAAACTCATTGCACAATCTATTGTGCAGCAAGGTTGCCAGCAACCTGCCTATGCATTCTCTTATCTGTTATCGGTCTTTTCCAGTTGACAGTCTTGTTAAGAGGTGACAACATGGCCACCTGTAGTTCAGTGAGTAGTTTCTGTTGTTTCAAAGGAATTCAGATCAAACTGTGGGTGAATTAAAATCCAGTATTCATGTATCCAGTAACCTGTGCTTGAAATAAAATCCCTTAAGAGCAGTTGGAAAGTCAGAATTGCTTAAGAATATACCTAAATAGAAAGTGTATTGTTGCTTAATTTTTTACATTCAAGTGCTGCTTAAGTATTTTATTACAGGAGAGAAGGCAAGAAATACCACTGAGGTAAATTCATTTCTTTTACCTATCCATTTAGAAATATTTTTTGCTTGAATATCGTTAAAAGCATTTGCTTTTTCTTCTTTCTAGTTTCTGAAGGCAATAGTTACCTTTTCCTCACACAATCACTTCTGTTTTCAACTTGGCAGAGTATTAGACTGTGAAAGAAATTTACCTTGGCAATCTATTATGCACGGGTTCTTTGTGAAGGAGAGCTTGCTATGAAGAATGCTATTAAATAAGTTTCTCCCCCCACCCACCCCACCCACAGCATGACTTCAAAACGTAGAAGGTGATAACACATTTTTATTTACAAAGTCTTAGGTTGCTTATGCGTATGGTGTTTGGGAGCATGACTGTCTACATTCTTTTGTAACACATTCTATGCATGCATTTGCTTATAGCTGACTGAATACATGGTGCTGAACCTTTTTATGGAGGTTTAGGTATTTCACCAGTAGCTCAGGGCTTAAATAAACACATATGAACATACATATGTAGATTATTATTTTTTAAGTCAGAATTTGAACTGAGACCATGACACAGGGAGTCTTAACCAACTCCCCACATACTGAGTAATCTGAAGCACACACACAATGCTCCTATTATAGTTATGGTAGAGAACCCTTCTGGGTTTAAGCTGTTAATCCTGCATGTTTTCTTGAACTCAACTAGATGGGAACAGAAATCAGGGGCAAAGAATTAGCCTCCCTCCCTTTTTGTGTGTGAAATGTACCTTATATCAGTTCAGAATACCTAGGAGCATAGGAAGCTTGATTATACAATACCAGACCACAAGTTCATCAAGCTCAGTATTGTCTACATCAACGATAAGAAGTCTGTGGCACTCCAAATATTGTTCAACTCCAAGTCCCATCAGTCGAAACCAGCATAGTCAATGGTCAGGGATGATGGGAGATGTAGTCCAACAACAACTTGAGGGCTACAGGTTTCCCATCCCTGGTCTGCACTGACTAGTTTCAGTCAGGAGATGCCAGGGACTGAACCTAGAAACCTCTGCATGCAAAACATGCTCTGTACCACTGAGCTACAGCCCTTATCCCAGTCATTCAAAAACTTGTAGCCATGTGACGAATTCCAATCATGGAACTCTCATGTTACATAGCAATATTCAGTGCTGTTGCACCCATAGCTGTGCTCACCCACCCAATACTCACCTTGGGAAAATATCTATTACAAGGTAACGTCTATTACTGGAGTAAGGCAAGTACTGTGCATCATATTATAGTTTTGTTGGTGTTACTAAAAATAATAATGTGTTACGTAGCTACTGAATTAATAGTGTTGCCCATATTTACACTACCTGAAAATCTCATGTTCAATTTAGAACTAAATGGCAAAGCCTGCATATTGTTACCCTGTATGTTTTAATCAGCTACAGAGTGCTTGATGTTGACTTACAAGGAACTCTGAGGAATAAACAAAAACAAAGCTATTTCTCTCCTGTCTCAGTGCTGATTGATTATCAAATGAACTTATGGTATACCATCCAATTAGTGAACATGCATCAGTTCCTCAGATAACAAATGAGTCTGGCCAGCCACTAAGAGAGATCTCAAGACTTTCAAATGACAGCAGAGCATAAGTAATTAAAGATAGCAACTGTAGATGCATAGGCACTAATACACAGGAAATATCTTGGTCATTACTGCCAGTAAAAAATAATAATGTGTAAATGAGCAGACCATAGCAACAGCAGGCTAAGAAAGCCTTTTTAGAAAAATATACCCAGCCTGATTCTCTAAATACTATACTATGTGGTACAAGATGGTTCCCATGTGTTGAGGTCTGCCAAAGAGGTTCCAAGATGAGGTGGTGGCATCTGGAGGGAGGATATTTTGAGGGGTGGTGTGTCATTTGTGGACCTCCCCCCCCAGGAGCCTGCTTGCATATTAATATTTATATTGTTAATTATGCTGGGAACCAATTGGTTGAAGGGCAGCACACACATTCATTAAATAACGAAACAGACTCCCTCTAGAAGGAAAAGTGTTCTGAGATGCAAAGCAAACACCTGTTATGTCCCAATAACTACAGGTTACTCCCTCATTTGTATATAGACACTGAAGTTGATGACTCTTAATACAAATATCGTGTCATTGTTTTTTCTCTTCTTTTGTTCCTCTGCCCCTCCCCTTCAACCTTTTGCCTCTTGTTTCTGCTGAGCACTCTGTCAAATAGAGTTGTCAGAATAGATTACAGAAACCCTGGAGGGGCAAACATCATAATTTCTTAAGGAGCTCCAAGTAGCCAGTATTTTCGGGCTATGTTAGGTAGTTGGTGAGGACTCTTTTGCCCACAAGACATTTTCTGTCTGGGGTTGGTAATAATATTTGTATGCTTTTATTTAGCTGTATAGGCTGGTGTCTGCTTGCTGTGCTCAGTGTTTAGATTTCAGCGGTTGCATTTTATTGCTGTATTTTATTGTTTCATCGTTTACCACCTAGAGAACCCACAGGACTGGTTTGGAAAAATACATAACTGAATAAATAAATATCTCTCCCCCCTCCAAACACCTTAGAGATAAAGTGTGAGATAAAAGAGTGTGATTTTGCGTTGGACATGTATATTGGCTTATATCTTACCACTATCAAACTCATTCTCCAAATGTTGATCCTTGCATAGCCAAAATGGCATCACCAACACAGTAAGTCTGAGGAAACCCCAAGGTTTGCAGGAGAAGAAAAATCCTTTAGAAAAACAAACCAAGGAAGGGAAGAACCCTCAAACAGTCAAATGAGAACTGAGCATGCTCGGTGGCCACAGAATGCTAGCTGACTGCTACAAGGAAACTAACAGGTGGTGGTGGAGAAATGGAACTGAATGAAGTATCCTGGAAGGTGATATGGCTGGCTGGCACCCTTAATAGGAACACTCCTCATTTCAACAGTTAGTTGTGGTTTCCACTTGAAGCTATATCTATAAGCAATGTCTATTTCTATAGTTTATTTATTAAAAGACTTATACACCACTTTTCACATTATGTATCAAAGCAATGGACAACTATACAGTCAACCACACCAAAATACACATTTAATAAATGAAATCCAGCGCCGAGGGCCTTCTGGCGGTTCCCTCACTTCGAGAAGTGAGGTTACAGGGAACTAGGCAGAGGGCCTTCTTGGTAGTGGCGCCAGCTCTGTGGAACGCCCTCCCATGAGATGTCAAGGAAATAAGCAACTATCCTACTTTTAAAAGAAATTTTAAGGTAGCCCTGTTTAGGGAAGTTTTTAATGTTTAATGCTATATTGTGTTTTTAATATTCGATTGGGAGCCGCCCAATTATCTTATTATATACCACAAAGTAGTAAACTAAATGCATAAATAAACAAAGAATCACTGCATGGAAGAATTAAGGTCCAGTAAAGTCTTGGGTGAACAAAAAAAAAAGTTACTAATTCCCTGCAAAAATACATCACTGAAGATGCTTGCAGGCTCTCTGGTGGGAGGAGACTGTTCCATACTATAGGTGCCATTTTTAGAAGGTGGTTATCGCTAGATAGACCAAAGCAGGCCATGGAACTATCAAATATCTTAATAAATGAGCAGGTTCATATGAAAGAAGGCATTATTCCAAATAATCTTAAAAGCCAGAAGTAAAACCTTCAACTGGATTAGGTAGCATGTTGGCAACCACAAGAGAGGTGCTGCATGGTAGGATGATCCTTTGAGGTACTCTCACACATATGGCTTCATTCTGCAGTGGGAATTTTATCATGGAAAGGTCAAAAGTGCTTCACAAGTACAGTATATGGCATTTCAAAGTGGTATCTCGCTGGGCATGGAAAGCAGTGCGTTGGCTTTGGTCCAGTTCACCAAGGCTCTTTTTCTGTTATGACTAATTCCCAATTGCTTTAGTGCAAAAGTTTACATAAGAAGCACAGCGAATGTTGTTCTCAAGTAAGTTCAAGAAGAGAGAGGTTTCCATCAAAGCTGCTGAAATTTGATTTTATTTCAGGTATTGTAGTTAATTTATTTTCTTTCTTATTTTTAAAAGTAAATAGATTTAGGCTGTCAGTTTTTAGTCACACTGTGCCATCAGCTTGTAACAACTGATGCAGCCAATGTGGCGGATGTAACAGTAAATTTTATTACTTACTGGTAATTGAATTGAGGAGGTTTACCTTTGAATAGATTTCATCCAGCATGATATCTGACATGCTGCATGGGATAAAAATCTTTGGTCCATACATTAAAAACACATTGGAGACACAGTGTCAATCCTGTGTAACTCCAGTGTAACCAACATTTTTATAGAAATGATAAACGTCTATTTCACAGATCTTAAATAAAAATCCACACATCAGCATTCTAGTAGTAGTGAAAAAGAATAGTGTCAAAAACACATTGAGCTGTGTGATGTGTCTTGAGATATACACAAGCACCACCACAACCTGAGCAGACTGAACAGTGCAGCCAAGGAGTGAAAAAGGGTGACACCTCCTGTTAGCCTCTGAAATTGGCCCCTAAGAATCATAGTACGGTCACGTTAGCAAAGGTGGGCACCGCTGCATGTTCTCAACCTGATGTGATACACAGCCTTGGTCTCTAGTCTGTTCTTAACTTCTAGCATTTCTCATGAGCATAACATTGATATATCAAACACATGCTTGAAAAAAGGCCAATTATCTCATAATGTGCAAATGCAGAAAAGTTTGCCTTCAGAATTGATTTTTCTGATTTTTAATGCTACTGGTAGCAAATGGAAAGTGTGACAACAACCCTCGAGTACTTGGTTTTTCTAAAGATTATGACTAATTCTTTCATTTTTATTTACTTTCAGAAAGACATTGTCTCAATTCAGATGTAATGGGAAAGTACGGTTTCCTGTTATGAGAATGAGCTGGGGTACGCTTTCTCCACTTTCCATTCTTCTCTTTTTTCACACTGGGAAAAGGAGATAAAGACTTCCGCTTTTAATTTTAAACCAACCACAGTTCCCCAGAATCAAACTGTGCTTTCATATTATGGATTGCTCACACTAACCATAGTTTAAACAGTTCCTGTGTTTGGATGTCATGGGGAACTTTGGTTAATTTAAAATCATTTCACTACATGGTGGCAAAAACAATAGCATCACGCTAAATGGTATTGTGAGTCAGCCCTAACAATGGTTTTCTATTCCAGCTGGCCAAGTATGCTGAACAGTGCAGTCTGTTTGAAAAGAACTCATATTCAAGTATGTTTTTCATGTTCATCTAATACTTCCATTAAGGTTTTCGTAATACAATTTTGTAGTATGAAACAAATTAGGTGTTCCACACAGATGAAGCCATATCCAATTCTGAATAAAAAAGGCAAATCCTGTATCTCTTAGTGAAGCAAAATCCACTGAATTAGACAGGATTTTTTCCGGAGTAAGACTAAAGGCAGCAGGCTTTGGCTCACATGATCATAGCGTCTGCCAAAGCAACCACACACAGTATGAGGTTTATTCTTAGTAAGTATAATCCAATAAGAATATGTCTGTAGGTGTGTGATAGGCCTAATTTTTTCTGCCATCTCTGTCAGCCCATATTCTTTCTGGAACAGCAGTTGAAGGGAAACTGATTATGTGCAGTAAAAAGTGTGAGTTTCACTTTCTAAACTGAAAATCAAATTATTTTTCACTGCAAACTGCACCTTAAAGCAACTGCTCAACACACAGCATTCTTTATTGGGACAGCTCAATATTGATTTCACTGGATAAGAGCAGAAGTTTATGGTACACACTGAGACCTGGATGCATCTCTGATAGGAGATGAGTACAAACAAACCTCGAAAATAAAGTAGAACAACAAACAAAAGAAAACAGTTTTGTTATATTGTGAAACACCTGTAATTTTAATTCGAATAGATAGTTCTGATCCTAAAAGCCTAAATGGTTTGCGTCCTGGGTGCTTAAAGGAATGTCTTTTGCTACATATTCCCCCTTACAATCATGACAACTTCTGGAGATTCAGCACATTGCTTTTCTAGGACTTTTTCTACAGTGGCACTGCCCTTTAGAACTCCTCCTCTAAGGAATACCATCTGGCCAGTTCGTTCCAGACTTTTAGGCGATTAGTGTTTCAAGAAGGTATTTGTATTAGAGGGAAATAAGTAGTGCTGGCTCTATTTAGTTCTGCTTCGAATTTCTAGTTCTCTTATACTGGATTTATACTTTGCTGTAGCATTACAACAAACCCCAGAGCATTTTCAGCAGTAGGTCCCACCTTTGGTGAGGATCACACCGATTGACTGTTGTGTATGAACTGGACTGCAGTTCTCAGGATTGTTTGGGAAGATAAATTGCTTTGCTTTGTTTTGGTTATTTCTACAAAAAGCAAATGTATCTCCTGGCCTTCTGAAATCCGAGCAGCACTCAGGTCAGCTCACAACTATTTAAACAAGTACTTAAGATGCAATCCACCTTACCTTCTTTCAGCATGCCAACTTTTAGACACTTCATAAAACGACAGGCTTGGCAGGACTTGCGTCTGCGTTTTGTAATTTCACATTCATTTGTTGCTGGGCAGCTGTATTCTATGTTACCTGTAGCATTCAGGGTGAAGAAAAAAGAGAGGAAACCATTGAGGATTATTAGCGATCAAGTTCTTGTCATAGAAGCATAGATAGTGCCAAAAAGGTGTCTTTATTGCTAAAAGTGTACTTGGTTTTTTTTATTCCCCTAACACCAATCTCTAGATGACTTAGAGCAGATTTAAAGCATAATATATATAAAAAACCAGGCATGAATAATTAACACAACCAAAACCAAACTGACCTCCGAAAATATTAATATTAGCAGCTTCTGAAAGAAGCAACCACATCATATAAGCCATAGCATTCAGTTCATCATATTACATCAAATGCTTGTGAGAAGAGAATGGCTTTAACTAGGAATATATATATATATATATATATATATATATATATATATATATATATATATTCTCAAAGCAACTTACAACCAAAGATATAATAAGAGTTGGTGCCAAGCAGGCCTCACTGGAGAGTGTTCCATGAGGGGGGGGGGGACCACCACCGCAACAACAACATGAATAAATAATAACAGAGTTAAACAAAATAATGCTCTGTTTCATGGAGGCATCACATAGGCCAGTATAGGAAACAGATACAGTGGTACTTCTGGTTACGTACTTAATTCGTTCCAGAGGTCCGTTCTTAACCTGAAACTGTTCTTAACCTGAAGCACCACTTTAGCTAATGGGGCCTCCTGCTGCCGCTGCGCCACCAGAGCACGATTTCTGTTCTTAACCTGAAGCAAAGTTCTTAACCTGAAGCGTTATTTCTGGGTTAGAGGAGTATGTAACCTGAAGCGTATGTAACCTGAAGTGTATGTAACCTGAAGCATATGTAACCTGAGGTACCACTGTACAGTACTAGGTTTGATGGATCTAGCAGGGCTCTTTTTCTTAACTTACCCAATGTAATATTTGTAGTATGAGCTCAGCTGCTTGCTGTATTTGTACATAACCTGATATTCACAGTTACACTCAGAATGATGCTGTTTGTGATGTTAGTACTTCAGGGGAAGAATAAAAACGTCTCTCCTCATCAGTGCTGCCCCATCTCGCTTTAAAGGTATTTTGTTACTTTCTAACCCTTTCCCCCTGTGATTAAGTGCATTAGTATCTTAATGAAAATGCATTCTGTTTATTGCTCTCTTGGGAAGTGGGAGGTCATCACACCAAATGCATAAATTGTCATCAGAGACAGTCCAGGCATAATTGCAATTTTGCTGCTCCATGTTTGCTGCACTCAGAGTCCACGGAAGTCCCCTGAAACATGCACAGATTCTCGTAATTAGCATAGAGTCTGCCTGGGACCACAGCAGTGATGAAATATTTCAGAGTTAATCACACTTTGTAAACACTGATTTATATTGACTACCTTTCTCCAGACTGATGTCTCCTCATTAAATATCACATTAGCGGATTGCAGGATTGTACAAAGATTCAAATGCTTTGCAACTGCTAACTCAACAAAGAATAATACTATGCATGCCACTGATGCTGCAAAATAGTTATATATTTGTGATAAGAGAGCCCCACATGCCGTAAAATTTAAATGCTCAGCAGAAGAAGTGCACTAAATTAGTATTTTAACTCAACATATATTGGGGTGGGGCTGGGAATTGAAATCTTTTGCACCATCTTATCTGGTCTGTGTAAGTCAGCCAAATCCATTATAGAAGTGGAAAACACAGCTCCTGGAGGAGCACAATTCAATGAATTTGCATGGGTGGTGCCAGAAGAGGATGAAGGGATGAAAAGCTTCTCCTATCTTGATACACGTAGCCCCACCACCACCACACTGTTGGATCCTGTGGTTATTTGGAGGGCGGGGGAAACACACTTTTCACATACATTGTAACTGAAAGGTACACTGGAAATTAAAGCAAGGCTGTAATTCTAAATCTACTTCCTTGAACATTAAATCCATCGAAATCAATAGGGTATACTTCAGAGAAAACATGTTAAGGTTCCTATATAATGTGGAATATACTCCCCCGCCCTTTCAGCAATCTAACATGTGGGGCAAAGCTTTCCTTTCCCCAAATATGAACTTCACTGTTTTTTTCTGCCTCCGATAGATTTCGTGGTTCCATCACTTGAAACTCTGCACATACATTTGGGTTACTGTGCAGCTTAATAGCATGCCTGAGTCAAGATGAAATCAAACACCCACAATCCCGAGCATATAATCTAACATATATTGAAAGGACCAAGCTAAATATGGTTTTCATTGGAACTACAACATGCAGAGAGGGGGGATTTAATCCTTTCCTACCCTGCCATGATCAGGTTAACACTTCATATTAATTCTTGTAAAAACCTTGGCATGGTTGATAAAGGTATGCTTGATGTCATATCTAGTTTGGCTCTAGGTTAATATGAAAAGCCAGTCATTAACAGAGTGTGTTTACATAGGGTGAGTGTAGCCATTTCTTTTCAAGCCAGGAACAATCCTGCTTTGCCTATTTTGGCATGTGATACTGTCTAAGCACATTTTCACACAACAACAAAATGCGCCTTTGAACTTCTCTCTATTGTGTGCATGTGCAACTGTTGCTAATGAAGAATAAATAGTGCCACAGAGCTATTTTTAAATTAAACATCTGTTCTAAGCAACATATATTTTACATTCGCATTACAGGCACAGGAAAATCAAGAAGTGCCCAGTTAGAAATTCAACTGCTTCGATGTATATCAACAGGTGGTAGCAACAATGAACATTGCATAAAAGGTTAGATGCAGCCTGAAGTTCCAGCTGAATATCAGGTGCCAGTAATTTCCTAAACTTCCCTGAGCCAGAAGATGCATGGATGTGGTTATGTATTGGTATCAGGTAGAAGAAACTAACTTCATATTTGACTAGGATGTAAGTGGTATTTCTATTTGTGTTGATGCTTGGCCCAAAGCCACATGATGGGCTAGGCTCCATTCCCCATTTTCTGGAATAATATAACCATTTCACATAGTGCAATTCTCACTTACATTTCTGTTTTGTCAACCCATGTGGATCCCAGTTTTGCTATTATATATATATATATATATATATATATATATATATATATATATATATGTCTCCTCAACCCACAGTGGCCTGTGTTCTGGACTTCTAGGGAACTGCGGGGGGGGGCAGGGGCGGGGGCGGGAACAGATCAATGTTTTTAGTTTTCTAACTGGTGTCTTAGATGAATATTTTAGGCTGGCTGTTGAAAACAGCTTGGAGGTCTTTTGTCCAAGTAAGTAATATATACATTTAGAATTTAATAAATATGAATTGCTACCACAATGTCACTATAGAAAACTGATCCTTCCAAACAGGGGTAAAATAAAACTAGCATGATGAATGCATTCTTAAATATGTGGTTCTGTTGATCTATACAGAACCACTAGTCCAAGTTTTCCAACATTTTCCAAATATGACCAGTTTTTAAAAGCTTTAAGCATGGATCAAGGACCCATTGTTTCATAGATGTGGAAGTAGTAGAAGAAGAAGAGTTTGGATTTGATATTCCGCTTTTCACTACCCGAAGGAGTCTCAAAGCAGCTAACATTCTCCTTTCCCTTCCTCCCCCACAACAAACACTCTGTGAGGTGAGTGGGGCTGAGAGACTTCAGAGAAGTGTGACTAGCCCAAGGTCACCCAGCAGCTGCATGTGGAGGAGCGGAGACGCGAACCCGGTTCACCAGATTTCGAGTCTACCACTCTTAACCACTACACCACACTGATTATCTGGTAACATAGGTCCATGCTTGCACAAATAAAATGCCCTTGAAAGTCCTATTTCATTTTTAGTACTTGTCTTAAAAATGAAAAAGAACGTTACACTAAAATTGTGCCGTTCCATGCATCCATTACACTATTACATAGATTTAAATAAGAGTTCAAATTTCTTGTACCCTGAATATCTAAGGTTTCTTTTATTGTCTTGTTCTTCTTTCGTTTATTACAAACTGTAGAACAAGGATGGCTAACCTGTGGTCCTCAGGATTTTTGTTAGGCTATAACACCCATCATCCCCAGCTACTGGTTACACTGGCCGCGGCTGAGGATAGCTGGTAATCAGACAAGTATCTGGAGGCTCACAAGTTAATCAGCCCTGCTATAGAGACATCAAAATGTTTTTGAAGAACCTCCAGAAAATTTGCCTAAAAGTTTTCTCTCCATATATATGTAGACTAAGATGTATACAAATGTTACAGGCTGTCAAGAAGAACAATACACTCTTTTTGGCACCTACTAATGTTTCTGTCTGGACAAATCTATCCAAATATGTAGAATGTTGGCATGTGCTTTAATCTAGTTTTTAGCTTACTGTTGATTTTAATTAATTTTTGAACATTTTAAATAGCTGCTTCTAACTGGTTTTTTTTTTTACTGATAATTTCATTGTTTTATTCTTCTTGTAAACTACTTTGAGGTGGGTTTTTTGCAATCAACATTATATAAATTTTATGACATAAATAAAAGTAAATATTTCAGTAACTAGACACACTAAATGAGGGCAAACCTGTACATGGTGCAAACTTGAATGAACCTACTTTACACAAGGAACAAAATCAGCTGGGCAGCTTAAGGCTTTTACTAGACTTGACAAGAATGATAGAGCAGTTTATAATATCTTCTGGCTGACTTTCAGAGAGCCCTGCACTTTGCTTACTTATTTTAAAAAGTCTTTTGTACAATTAGTTTGGAGGCGATATAATTTTTTCACTGACAATTTTATACTCCTGCATCTAGCTGACAGAGAATAACAGAGTGCCCGAAGTGCCAGGGCACAATTTGTATCTTCCTTTCAGTGGCACAATGGACTTTTACAGTTGGGCACTTAAGATGTGAATAATGTAGTGTTACATCTTAAAATAAAATATATATTCACTAGGACAAAGCCCTGTGTTGTGAAAATGCAGTGAGATCTGTGTCAGATTAGAGTTTCTGTTCTTGCTCCACATACCCAGGAATGTTTCTTTTTAGTGTTTTTGTGGAATTTCAAGCAATGGTTTTATTTTCTTAAGAGGGACAAAGGAAAATAATTTTTGGTTCTACAAATGAAATTAGGTAAAGGTAAAGGGACCCCTGACCATTAGGTCCAGTCATGTCCGACTCTGGGGTTGCGGCGCTCATCTCGCGTTACTGGCTGAGGGAGCCGGCGTAAAGCTTCCGGGTCATGTGGCCAGCATGACAAAGCCGCTTCTGGCGAACCAGGGCAGCGCACAGAAACACCATTTACCTTCCCACCGGAGCGGTACCTATTGATCTACTTGCACTTTTGACATGCTTTTGAACTGCTAGGCGGGCAGGAGCTGGGACTGAGCAACGGCAGCTCACCCCGTCGTGGGGATTCGAACGGCCGACCTTCTGATTGGCAAGTCCTAGGCTCAATGGTTTAACTCACAGCACCACCCGCGTCCCTATTAAAATTAAAATTAGTCCCTATTAAAAGCTGGACACACACAAAATCAAAGAAGGGGAGGCAAACTTGAGTTGATGACGCTTGAGTTGTGACACTGTGGGTAGGTGGCATCTGGATCTACAAATTAGGAATCGTATTCTGGATGGGATTGCACTCTTCCTTAAATAGCAGGTGCATAGTCTGAGGGTGCTCACTGCAAGATGGCATGTCATACATGAATGTGTGGAAGCAAGAAAAACCAGTTTCCTCCATGCTCTGTGCAATTGTCAGACTTTACTAGCACTTGAACAGGAAATACATTGCTCCTGGAATAAGCAATATACTCTTCTAGGCTCCAGAATGGCTCTTTCCCCATCCCCAGTGGCTCATCGCTATCTACCCAGATACATTTTTCTGCTAAACAAAGTTAACTAAGAGATTAGGAATATGTTCGTACTGCATGGGTACAGTGGTACGTGTTACGTA
Source organism: Lacerta agilis (assembly GCF_009819535.1). Lineage (NCBI taxonomy): Eukaryota > Metazoa > Chordata > Lepidosauria > Squamata > Lacertidae > Lacerta > Lacerta agilis. Next base: position 92,176,362 of record NC_046314.1, on the reverse strand, counting down.
CCATCCGCCTTATGAATGCTGCAGGTTACCTGGAAGTAGATGCCCCTTGTTGCAAACTTTGCCCTGGGATGCGAGCAGAAGTCGCGCTTTGGTGGCACAGCAGCAGCAATGTGAGGCGCCATTAGCAAAAGTGCACCTCATGTTACGAGCGGTTTCCGGTTACGAACGGACCTCCGGAATGGATTAAGTACGTAACAGGAGGTACCACTGTATACATTTTGAAATGTAATTTGAATTTGGTTCCCAATTTGGTACCTGAAGGACCTCAGAAACTTTGATTGAAATGTATCAAGCTTAGGAAAACAGCCATTGTATCAAACGTTGGAAGAATATAATAGTGATGCAGATTTCGCATTTAATACTTTTAAGACTGAGGGAATATACTGACCTCCCTGTGTATGAAAGAAACAGAGCATTGCCAGTTTGCTCAGCTCCACTATTTGGGAAGTAAACAGCCAATGGGTGTTCCAAGACTTTGTATAGTGGAAGGTAAGTCCTAAATACAGAAAGTTTTTGGTCTGTTCAAGGGCATGACCATTGAAAGTTTAAGTTAAGTTAAGCCTCCAGCAACGGAGGTGGTGAAAATGAATTATAGTATATGTAAAAATTCCATGTTGGTTTTCTGATATGTTTTTTTTAAAGGCTTCAGAAGTGTGCATGCACACGAAAGCTCATACCAAGAACAAACATAGTTGGTCTCTAAGGTGCTAATGGAAGGAATTTATTTTTTATTTTGTTTTGACTATGGCAGACCAACACGGCTACCTACCTGTAACTTAAACTGGGTTGTTAGGGAGAAAGCAGCCTTGAGAGAGAGTGACTAAGGTGAAAGAGTTTATGAGCAATGTATCAAAATATAAGTACAATGGTATCTTGGAAGTCGAACGGAATTGGTTCCGGAAGTCTGTTTGACTTCCAAAACCAAGGCGTGGCTTCCGATTGGCTGCAGGAAGCTCCTGCAGCCAATCGGAAGCCACGGAAGCCCCATCGGCCGTTCGGACGTTCACAAACAAGATTACTCACTTCCGGGTTTGCAGCATTCACGAGCCAAAATGGACAAGTACCAATGCGTTCGGGATCCAAGGTACAACTGTGTGAAACATTGTTTAGAGAAGAATAAGGGGGGAATGTGATAACACTCTTCAAATATCTAAAGGGCCATCACACACAGGAAGCTAAAGATTTGTTTTCTGATGCCCCAAAAGCCAGGGCTACAGCTTAATTTACAGGAGGGTAGATTTTAGTTAAACATTAGCAGGTGTTCTTGCAAAGGCTGGATAACCAACTGCTGGGGCAGCTCTAAGCTTTTCACCAATGACAAAAACCTCCAAGAGTGGGTGAGGTGGTTATTAATTTTATTTATTGACTAAGACTACAGATGCATGGCTTCTGATTTGAGTTCTGCAGGCCAGCTATGCATGTAACAAAATCAAAGTTCAAAGCAGTCACAGCTCTAATAATAATAATGGCACTGACCAGGGCTACTGTCTTCTGTGCTATTAATAAGCCATGCTTCTTCTTTCCAATGTTTCTCATTGGCTTTAAAGGGCCAGGCACAAGCTACACTCTTGTGCTGTTGCCCAGTAATCAGAGAGGCATTTCTGCATGACCAAACAAAGTATGTTCCAGCCAAATTTTATTCTTTGGCCAATATCCATGCAAGTTGATCCAGCACTCATAGCACGGTACTCCTTCTCTGTGTAGAGATATGTGCCATAGACATGAGAAGGACAGCAGAAAAATACCAAAGAAAATTAAACTTATGAGACAGATTTGGTGATCTCAAACGCTAGGAAAAAAAATAGTGTTAGACAAGCAATGCAGCCATTTGCCTTTGTATAAACAAGATAGCAGGCAACCGCTGGAGAAACAATGTGGGCATAACATAGACTCCTGCACAATCAGATTACTCTGTGCAATCACAATAGCAATAATAGGTTCAATATACACAGGAAGACTATCCTTGTGGCTTGTACAAAATATCGCATAAGATTCCTTCAGGATCAAACCAATCTAGTCCACCAGCCTGCCTCCAACACTGGCTTAGCCAGATCCCTCCAGAAAGCTCATAAGCAGGGCACGATGGCAACAGCCTTTTCCTGCTCTATGACCTTCAGAAACTGGGATACAGGAGAATACTGCATCCTAAGCTTGTTGTTGTTTAGTCGCAACTAGGATACAGGAGAACACTGCATCCTAAGCTTCTTCTTGTTGTTTAGTCATTTAGTTGTGTCCGACTCTTCATGACCCCATGGACAAGAGCAGGCCAGACACTCCTGTCTTCCACTGCCTCCCGCAGTTTGAACAAACTTATGTTAGTAGCTTCGAGAACACTGTCCAACCATCTCACCCTCTGCTGTCCCCTTCTCTTTGTGTCCTCAATCTTTCCCAACATCAGGGTCTTTCCCAGGGAGTCTTCTCTTCTCATGAGGTGAAGTACTGGAGCCTCAGCTTCAGGATCTGTCCTTCCAGTGAGCACTCAGGACTCATTTCCTTAAGAATGGATAGGTTTGGTCTTCTTGCAGTCCATGGGACTCTCAAGAGTCTCCTCCAGCACCATAATTCAAAAGCATCAATAAGCTTGGGACCAAGTAATTAGCAGATTGCCTTCCCAATATAGGAAAGTGCAATGAGTGAGATTGGAAGAGACTCCAGGGGATGAACCTTGACTCACAGATTGCCATCTAGTGGCAATATGGAATTGGGCCTGCCTTGTTCTCTAGAATGTTGTCACCCCCTGCTGTTCAGGAGGCTCCATCCACAGCATGTCTCTGCTACTTTCTAAAAAGAAATATTAGAAATGTATCTTTTTGTCTGAGAATTTCCTAACTATCAACTGTAGGCTTGTACTGGTTATTATTTTCAGTATTTTACAGTCCAAGTGTTGTCATTTAGTTATGATGACTTTATTTGCTGGTTATTTATATTATCTGTAAATATGTATTGAGCTCTTTTAGACCTCTTGGCTCTTTGGTCTTTTCAAGTCTTTGACTCATCACTGTAAGCCAGCTCAATTTATTTATATATAGTAAGTTGACTAAACAAATAAATAAATGATGGATGTCCCATCTTGTTATCCAATATCTATGCATTAGACCTATCTTCCATAAATTTTCTGATGCCTGTTTAATGTTGAGGCTCCAGTACTTTGGCCACCTCATGAGAAGAGAAGACTCCCTGTAAAAGACCCTGATGTTGGGAAAGATGGAGGGCACAAGGAGAAGGGGACGACAAAGGATGAGATGGTTGGACAGTATTCTCGAAGCTACTAACATGAGTCTGGCCAAACTGCGGGAGGCAGTGAAGGATAGGCGTGCCTGGCGTGGTCTGGTCCATGGGGTCACGAAGAGTCGGACACGACTGAACGACTGAACAACAACAACAACAACAAGGATAAGCTTAGTATTGTGGCATTTTATGGCAGTAATTCCATCAGTTAAATTATGCATTGTGAAAGTATTTTCTTTTGTCTGTCCTGAATCTACTACCAACAATTTCACCAGTGACCCTCAAATTCTAGCATTATGTAGACAGAGGGCAATATATATCCCCATGCCATTACTGATCTAACAAATCTGTATGGCAGGAATGGGGAACCTCCAGATCATGGTCCAAATATGGAACACAAGTCTTCAGAATCTGGAACTTGGAGATCTGGAACTTGGTATACAGGCATTGATCACTTTCCGCAGGCAATGCAGATTTCACACCTGCTCTATGCTGTCTCATTCCAACTTGGCTTTTTCTTAGGTTTGTTTTTGGCAGAGTTTGTGGTCCCTTTATTTACTCATTTGATCAAGGCTTTTAAAGGGCAGCTTTCTTACCTTTTATATCTTTCCCTGCTCATTTACTAAGCTGACATCTCCTTGGAGTTGTTTGTACATATATGTATTATCTGATCATCTATTATAGTATATTCAAAATAACTTCTGAGCACACTGGAAAAATTACTCTCTTTTTCTCTTTCCTTTCGTTTGTCAGAAGTTTCTTCTTTTGAAATCAAATGCAGCCATGCTGGACATTCTGGGTTTCTGATTAATTCAACAGCACTTAACATCTCATACCATATCCTGGGCATCAATCAGAATTAAGTGAAGGATCACCTCCCCTCTCCTTGACTCCAAATCAAGGAGGGCTATGAGGGCTAAATTAGATGATATACTAGATCTCATGTTTCACAGAATTTTGGTAAATAGCAGCCATGGAGAGGGGATATTTTAATTGTGGAAACTGTGCAGGAAGAAGGGATTAAAAAGGCCTCCCAGTTTGCAACTCCTCCACACACCATGACTACTATTTGCCAAAAAACTTAAGGAAATGGTAAATATATTCAGGTATCTGTTGGTCCCAGCTCCTGCCAACCTAGCAGTTCGAAAACACCCCAAAAAGTGCAGGTAGATATATAGGTACCACTCCGGCGGGAAGGTAAATGGTGTTTCTGTGCACTGCTCTGGTTTCGCCAGAAGCGGCTTAGTCATGCTGGCCACATGACCCGGGAAAACTGTCTGTGGACAAACGCCGGCTCCCTCAGCCTGTAAAGTGAGATGAGTGCCGCAACCCCAGAGTCGTTTGCGACTGGAGTTAACTGTCAGGGTCCTTTACCTTTATCTGTTGGTCTGATGTATTTTTGCCCTAAGGCACAACCATATCACATCTGCAACACTTTGAATCTAGTTAGATGAGTGACTTGCAGTACAATGCTCTCCGTGCATTTACTTCCCAAGAGCAAATCCCACTTACTTCAATGAGGCTTACTCCCAGATAAGTGGAATAAGGCAGAAGCCAGAGTTGTTTTGTGCACCCACATAATGGTAATCCCAAAAACTTAAAATTTGGGTAGAAGAGAACTACTTCAGGGTTCAGTTGGGTAATCAATTTCAAAAAAAATAGCGTGCGGCAGGTGAAATAGATCCATCATTGCTTGCTTGAAACATTCTTGGAAGGAAATGCTGATACAAAGGCTTTACTTATATAAGGAAGGTGAATGATTTAATCAGGTAATGATGGATTCAGGTGACACTGTGTCATAATTAACTGCAGGTATGCCATCTTTGCACTGAAGCCAAGGTCCATGTAATTTGGTAAGCCAAGGCCTCTATTATTTAAAAACCACTTTCTTAGGGCAACTTAAAAATGCCTATAGGATCAAACAACTCAATTAGTTATTTTTTAGATCGTCTGGATTTGCTAAGGATGGCATTAGCTCAGAGTTAGGTAAACACACACTTTGAAAGGTGCTGGATTTGTGTGGAGCCAGGAAGTAAATGTTACAGTTTTCATTTCAAAGGAACGCTTATCTGAATTTACATAACTAGTCCTATCTTTGTTTACTACCCTCCCAATTGAAGATATATCATATTTATCATACAGTGTTCATAGGTTTGTAGATCAAATTGGTTCTGCAACAGATAAAAATGGCACCATTCATAGAAGATCTAACTATTCAACTCCAGAGAACAAAGCAACCAGTAACAACTGTTTCAACACAGGCCAGACATACTCTCCACCCCCCACCCCCCCGATTACTGAAAGGAACAGTGAGTCCAAGTCTGTCCATTAATTTTTGTGAAATTTGCCAACACTATTTGTTCACTTATCAGTTTATCTCTGGAATAAACTGCTGCATTCACTAGTGGACCTTGAAAACTTTCTAAGTTTTATCACAATAGACGCACTTCTAATTTGGTGCTGCTGAGTTAGGGCATATTACTTATAAGTCTGCTGGTGTCCATGGATAAAGTTCTTTAGCATTCACTAGATTCAGGGGGGCATATACACAGCATTATTGTATCTAAAGATGTAACAAAACAAAATAAAGTTGCTTGGTTTGTTACCAAATAGTGAAACTCCAGTCCCGCTATTCCTTGGGCAATATTCTATATTTTATAATGGAGCTGTACAAGAATCAGTCACTGGCTTATCACCTTTAACATTTGATTGACAGGGGTCAAACTCTCTAGGGGTACTTCCCAAACTAGTTAATACTGTGAGACCTAGAATAAAATTCTTGCCAATTTCACAAAATGTGTTTTTCCAGATTCCCTGGCCACTGGTCCTGTTAGCTAGGGATGATGGGAGTTGTAGTCCCAAAACAGCTGGAGGGCCAAGTTTGGGGGTGCCTGGTCTAATGCTACTGCATGTACATACTCTTAAGAGCATGTTGGGGTTTTTTCAAAGGAAAAAAAATCTCCCTTCTTGGAGCAACAGCAGCAATAGTGGTAATAGATTAGAAGAGTTGATAGGTGAAGCTTTTCCAACCACCAGCATTGATTCTTCTTCTTCAAGGAGTAAGTATGTATGTGTGGTACAGTTTTTAAGGCAAAAGAGAAAATGTGAGTTAACAGTATGCAAACAGAAGTGAATGGCAAAGATTTTGGCTGGGCAGGTAAACTGCTGCCCACCTCTCCCTCCCTCCTAGCCCAGAAGCAGGACTCCACTGGTTTATGGATCAGCTACTCACCCTTAGGCTGAGATTCCACCTGGCAGAGGTGCCCTAAGCAGGCACTGGGTTATACGTGGGGAAATTGACTGAATGCTTTGCTCAGAGAAATTCAGAACTGTGATTAATGTTTTGAGGGTGAAAGTCACTGTATGCTAAAGTTACCAGAGCAGATGGGGAATTGACTGTATGGAGTTTTGGAGTTTTGCTATGTTCTTTGTGCAGGAGCATACCAGATAATGCCACAGAATTTTACAGCAGCTAAGGAAACCTTTTACAAACTTAGGAATGCAGCAGGGAGCTAAATCACTTATACCTATGGGATGTAAACATCATAACAATAGGGGCTCCTGCAGAGCTTATGCTTTGAATGCAAAAAGGTACCGGGTTCAATACAGCCCCTGATATTGCCAGATAGAGCTATGAAAGACTTCTATCTGAAACTGGAGTGGTGAAAACACAGAGCTGATAGACTACTGATGTGACTTATAAGGCATCTTCTTAAGTTCTGCCTATTGTCAGCCCTGAACAACCACTAACCTCTGCTTAATCCTTCCTTGCATGAGAACAGCAGTGACAGGATCTAGCACCTATACAATCTCTAGGTACAACATTGCCATTGTACTGCCTTCAGCTTGAAAGATACCTTCACCAGTTGAGACTATACAGAGATAAATAAACCCCACCTCCCCTGGCTACGTCTATGATAATTGGTCATAGGCTCATATTGTCATTTCCTATATAATATCTCTTCTACCCATCCTCACCCTCTCTCACACACAAATTTGCCAGTCCAGTCAATTGTTATTATAATTCACAGAATGAGGGAAAAGACAACAAAACCCCTACTGTGGCACTTTAGAGAAGGGCTTGGAGACCTCTGGCCCCTCAAGGAACTCATTCATGCAATTGATGCCTACAAAAAACAGCTTTGAGATTTACTACCCACCAGCTGATAAGCAGCAAAGCCGAAGCCTCAGGCTTTAAAGTACTGTATTGCACAGGGCACAAAGGACCTGAATGGTGCTTTGAAGTCCCAATGTCAAGACTTCAAAGTGCCCAGTCATTTGATGTCACTGTAATGTCAGCTGAATGATAGGTGGGCAGCCTGACCCACCTGTCAAATTTAGATGGCAAGGCTAGGATCCAATAGGGACCTGGCCTGCAAAGCCAAAAAGGTTGCCTATCCAAATATTAGTAAGATGCACATCAAAGGGTGGGGATATATGTGGAAGTGTGGCCTAGGGAATTGCAAGTCCCTGCATTCTCATGAGAGTTTGGCATGGGTTTAAGTTTACTTGTGGAGAAAGTCAAACTTATGCAGAAGGTGTTCCTGCTTCCCTTATTCACTCAGTTGTTTCTCTAAACAAAATCTGCAGCTACACATGACCTCATTCTTTTCCATGCCTGGTATTCAAGGTAATATTCATCCCTTGTCTGCAGCCTCTCCAAACACAGATGCCTGGCTCCCCGTTTCCTTCACCCATGCCATTCAGCAAATTGATTAAATGTGTTTTGTTACTATTACAATTCATTGTAATGCTTTTTTTAATATCCCCTTCCAAATGTCAATGGCACGGGAATAGTGGTTTCCTGACAGCTGGGCTAGATGCCCCAACACAGCTGAGTAGTTTTGTCTAAGCTGAGGGTTGGCCAGTTGCTAGGCAACTTTTGATCTAGCAACATGGAAAGCACTTCAATTATAACCATGCAAATAGTTGTCAGAAGGAGGAGACTGGTTTAATAGTTGCCAATAGTGCAGGTGGACTGAAGCCTGCATTTGCAGGTAGTCCTGCTGTGGGATCTTTCCTTGTAGCTACTATAAATAATAGTGTTTGGGGGTGGGGGTTGTTACAGGTGAAAACTGACACAGGCAGACCAAACTCAGGCTATTACCCTGGCAGTAAGGCTTGGCCAAACTGCGAGAGGCAGTGGAGAATAGGGGTGCCTGGCGTGCTCTGGTCTATGGGGTCACGAAGAGTCGGACACGACTGAACGACTGAACAACAACAAAAGGCTTCTAACTCTGGAATCCAACATCTCCCATTTGGGGGATAAGGAGCACTATATTGGTTTAGGTTTAGTTTTTAATACAAATAGAAACAAAGCTAATAAAGGAGAATGTGCCTTAAATCAGCTCCAACTTTATCACCTTGTGCTTCAAAATGTGTGGCATGCTTCGAATGCAAAAGACAAGGTGGTGATTGGGAATCTGAGTGTGACCTTCCAGATACTATTGGACTCCCACTTTCCATCCCAGTCAACATGGCCAAGGATTGGGGATGATGGGAATTGTATTTCACCAACATCTCGAGGGCCGCAGGTTCCCCATCCCTGAGATAAAGGGTGATTGAGAAATTAGTTCAGTAGCAGCCACTGCCAATGCATGGAATGCTGCTCCGAAAAGCTTCTTGAGGTGGGTAAGATGGGAGGGTGGGAGAAGCAATTGCAATATATCTTTGCCTACCCTTTCACTGTCAAAATAAAGAAAAGTAGAGAGAATTAAATCAGGCAGTCCTCACTCCTATAAGGTTGCCTCCAGGTTCCACTGGAACATGGTATTAGGATGAGTGTACACAATAAAATGTAACAAAACAACTTCAGGAATAAAAAAGAGCAGGAAAGGGGAGTTGTGCTTCTTTGGACCAGAGAAATGTAGTCAAGCACTGACCTTGAATTGTCCTCTTGAAGAAAGCCTTGCAGGCCTCACATGAAGCCACCCCATAGTGGTACCCTGATGCAATATCACCACACACCAAACACAGTCTTTTGGGCATTGAGTTCAGCATGTATTCACACTTGGTTTGTGAATCTTCAGCAATGGTACTGGAGCAGTCATCATATCGTTTCCTGACAGGACCATTACCCCCAAGACCAGGGGCAGAAGGGTAGAGTGGTGGCGAATCTAGCCCATTCTGATGTCCATTCATGGTTGAACTGTAGCTCCCACTAGCGTCAGAGGAGCCACCAGGGCTGTGGTGATTGATGCTGTCCGTCAAGGAGGCGGGGCTCGATGGTTCCGTCTTGATATATGACGAACAGCTAGAATCAATGTGTCGATCCTTGCTTGACATTCTGCAGAGAAGCCTGAATTGTAAAGAGAGAGAGAGAGAAGTTTCTGTGCATTAAAGACAATGCTCTTTAAAGGCAGCACTGCAAGGGCTAAGGACCGCGCATCATTCATTCATTAGTCAATACCTCTTGTTCTACATGAAGGTAATCAGCATAAGGGCATGACAGAGCTTTATCAAAGCCTTAGACAGGCAGTAAACAAAAACTTTAAAGAGACTGGATCCAGTTTATTCTTTGCTCTCTACTTCCCCCTTGCCAATTTTCCTTAAATCAACTCTCTAAATTCTAAACTGCCATCAAAGGTGACAATGAATTCAGCACCAGGCTATTCCTAGAGCTTACCTCCCCATCCACCCACTAACTCACTCACATCACTTGCAGTAACATACTAACAAAGGGAGCTAAAACTTTGATATTTATTTGATGAGCCAAATATTTTCCTCAGTAATTACTGTTCGTCAGCATGTTTCATTAAACCATAACTGCATCCGCTATTGATCGAACCTTAAGAATCAGACAGTAAAACATTTTTAGGAAGATTTTATACATACAGCTATTTAGTAATGGGTCATCTCAGTTTTCCAACAAATAATTAAGGTTTGACTCCTGTTTCACAAAATCTATGTGGGATGATTCATTAGCTATAGCTGCAATTACATTTTACCTATTATCTTAAGACTAGCCAATAATAACTGTGTAAGCACCCCATACATCTGCAAGTTCATATGAGGTAAGTAGGTTGTGTGGTTTGTATTTTTAATCTTTTGTTGGAAGCCGCCTAGAGTGGCTGGGGAAACCCAGCCAGATGGGTGCGGTATAAATAATAAATTATTATTATCGTATGTTTGTTTTCAATGGAGGAAACAGAGAGAAGTTGTACTTGTTAAAATACTGGGTACCATACCTAAAAGTGAACAGACATTTGAACTTGTAGATTATCTCCCTGTCAAAGGAGTAAAAATCGCTCACTTTTTGCAAGTATGGTATGCAGCAAAATTACAATGTAATACTATGTGGTCTGCAACTGAAGAGACAAAGATGCCATGACAATTAGCATGTTAAGTAGACCCTTAAGTAGACTCTTTGAAATTCTTCCAGGAATTCACTAAATGCTATTTCACCCATTAAGAAGAAGCTTCAGTGTAGTCATAGCTCCCTTACTAGTGTACCAATTTGATGCCTAAATCTAAGAGATATTAAGTGTGAAAGAGTCCCTAGAAACAAGGGACAACAGACTTCATAATATTTCTTCAGTAGTTACCAAACTTAAAAAGGTTTTATCTTATTAACTTTTTGATTTCAGTATGTTAAATGCCAATCAATTAACTCATGCACATTTACATATTGTGATATCACAGCGAGGCCTTTTTACGATCATGAATGAAGATACTGAGATTTGGTCAGAAGAGTTTTCTTCTTAAGAGTGTTCAGTTGAATTTGGGAAGGGAACAGAACTGTGACTATTTTAGCTGGCAGTGCTTTGGTTCTGTCCTCTCATTCAGCCAGCAGTCTTCCACTGTTATTTTCATCACAAACTTTTGCTAGTTTCAATAGAGTCAAGAGTTATGCTTAATTTGTCCCCCATGGAAGCAGCCCTGAAATCTTTTCCCAAGGCACAGCTGAGGCTGGGATGAGTATGCTCTGTCCCAAGTCTCACATTGCTTTGCTGAAACATTTTGAAACACAAGTAAGAAGTTAAATATTGCTTGTGATTTTCATAATAAACTGGCATGTTGTTTTTTTAAAAGCTCCAATTGGTTACTCATATGCACCAAATTTGCTCATCCATGTTGTTGGATTAGAAGTTCACATCCCCTCTCACACTTGAGCAGTTCTCCCTTGTTTTTGTGGTTTAGAGAAGGTAAGAAACAGTGGGAATGTCCCGTGCTGTTTATTAATGTCTTCAACCTAAAACTAAATGAAAAGAGATGCCACCTGCCAGAGGACTCAGGGGTGGAGACAGGGCAAGCATAAACAGAGACTGACTAGCAAGACAAACCAACATTTAGAAACTGGACATTCACACAGATCAATTTAAAAATGCAGCTTAAATAAAATAAAAATGCAGCTTAAATCGACAGAAAATGTAAAATGTTACATAGTTAGATCATCATATTAAAATTACATATATACTGCATTTGATCCCCAAACGGGAATAAGTTGTAGATGCACATGGACTTTTAACGTGTTTATAAAACACAAGCATGGGTAAACTTAGAGTCTATTTATTTGATTTGATTTTTTAACAAGCAGGACAACTGAGATCAATGCGACCAAAATAGATGGTTGGAGTAGATACGAGACCAAAGCTGGAATTTTGGGGGGCAAAAAACTTCTGTTAGTATCAAAACTCTAATTACTCTTTGCAAGGGAGGGAGGTCACAATTCTCAAAAGGACTTTATTCAACATAAGCCCACTGAGATTTGGAATACGTTTATTTATTGTAATATCTGTCTCACTCTTTCTGATGCTTAGAACAGTTAACTATTTTACGAAAATATAAGCATAATACAAATACATGCATTTCAAGTTATAGAATACTTTTTAAAAAATAACCTCTATCTATGTAACTCTTAGAGTCAAACTACATATGGCAGTGATGGCCAAACTTGGCCCTCCAGCTGTTTTGGGACTACAATTCCAATAATCCCTGACCACTGGTCCTTTTAACAAAGGATGATGGGAGTTGTAGTCCCAAAACAGCTGGAGGGCCATGTTTGGCCATCACTGACATATGGTGATAAACTTACAGTTCCATGAATCCTTTTTTAAAAAATGTAGCTGTGGAGGTTCCCATGCAGGATTGGGACTGCAGTGAGAGGGAACAAAATATAAATGTTTTCCCTGCTGCAGCAGCTTTGACAGTTGTCCCTCCAAGCTACTATTGGCATTGGAAAGCATCTATTGGTGCCAATGGGAGCTTTCCTCTCATTGCCAATAGAAGCTTTTGGGAGTGGGGTAATTCTTGTTGGAACCACAGCAAGGGTGAAGAGGCAAATTTCAAGTTCCCATGTTGTGGTGCCACTCTTGCCCAAAGAAACCTGCAGCTGCTATCTGCATTTAAAAAAAAAAGGTTCATGGAACTACAAGTTTAGCATCAGTTTGACCCTTTGCCACCCAAAGCAAGAACTCTAGAAGACATAAAGGCTTAAACTTTGATGGAGATTCTTTGGGAGAAGGTAGTTACAGAACTGAGCGGCAGCCACAGACAATATTTCTTTACATGCTCTTGTAGTTTGAAACTGGAGCACTTATGGCAGACAGACCCCCTCCCCCCACCCTCTGCCCCAAAGTGGACTGACAACTCAAAGAACTTGGACAAAACAAATCACAGTTAAGAACTTTGCTTGAGGATAAGAACAGAAATCGTGCTCTGGCAGCACAGCAGCAGCAGGAGGCCCCATTAGCTAAAGTGGTGCTTCAGGTTAAGAACAGTTTCAGGTTAAGAACGGACCTCTGGAACGAATTAAGTACGTAACTAGCGGTACCACTGTAGACAGAAAGGGTAGGAGGGGACCCTGTCTTTTCTTCTGCATCTGCTGCATTGTATTTTCAATTGTTAATGGATGTCATAATTAATAAATAGCTCTCTCTTGACTCTTACCTTCCACTCCTGGCTAAGCACTTTTCTCAAGTCTACATTTGAAAGAAAGTGGATCAGTGCTGACTTACGGCAACTCTGTGAATTCCTTTTAATTTAGAGTACTTATACCACTGCTCAACTTATTACCTTATAATTACTGGACAGCTCTCACATACATTATGATCTGTGACTGAAATGAGAAGTTATATGGGTAGTAAAAGATGGCCTTTTCCCTCACATGCCACCAGCCCCATATCCCAACATATATTTTATTTAACTGTGAGAGAATTGTTTTAAAATTTAATCATAATCTACCAATAACAAACAGATAAATAACTATATGACTTTTATAAGACACCTGTACAGGGAAGTTTTTAATGGCTGATGTTTTATTGTGTTTTTAATATTTTGTTGGGAGCCGCACAGAGAGGCTGGGGCAAAACAGTCAGATAGGTGGCATATCAATATGATGATCATCATCCAATGATCCAAACTCATCTCACTTCTTTACAAATATAAACTGTTAAAAGGTTACAACCACCATTGACACAAAATAAGAGGTACAGTTTGGGGAGCCACTAGTTGGTGTGCAGCCAATAGGCTAGCAGCTGCCCCTGTCTAGTCAGCATTGACATATAGATTTAGACATTTATTTTATTTATGTCCTACTTTTCCTCCAAAAAGCTCAGTGCAATGTTCACGGGTTTGCCTTCCGTTTATCCTCACAACAGTAATCTGAGATAGGTTAGGCTAAAAGATGGTGACTGGTCAAAGATCACCCAGTGAGCTACATGGCTGAGTGGCCGTCTCAACCAGTCCTAGCTCAACACTCTCCCAATATAGCACAAAAGCTTTCACAGCGGGTCAAAAGAGAAAAAGAAAAGAAAAGAATTGGAGACTGACTGGAAAACATTGGCAAAGGAAGGCTTCCCATCTCTCTTGAATTCCTGGATAGTCAAGCAGGAAGACTATAAACTGCTAACAGGTCCAATGTGTCCTCTCCAAAGTGGCAATGAACATGAAATAAGATATTAGGGTTATAACTGCTGCAGACTGTAGTTATTTCTTCGCCATGCAGTACTTGGTGATTAAGCCACAGTGAGAGTTTGCCAGAAAGTTGCTGTTCTCTTTACCTATCGTTTCAATGACATATTTGATCAAGTTGCAGCTCATTCTGTCACCACCCATACGTCACAGATGTGCTTCCCCCTTCTTACTATGTGCTTCCCCCTTCTTACTGTTCTGATTTCACAAAAAGTTATTGAAGTGCAGCTTAAGAATTACCTTTTATTTACAACTGTGGTTCTGCAACTCCAGTGAATTGCACACTAATTAACTTCCCAAATACATACTGGTACCTGTTCTCTTTTCCCATGCCCATGATGTCAGAACCAAAATATTAGCCATCATCTTAGAAAGCACAAGATCTCATCAACATGGAACCTGGTAATTATTAAGACTACAAACTCCCAGTATCTTTGAAGTTGTTGTTTCTTAGTACAGTGGTACCTCGGGTTACGAACTTAATTCGTTCTGGAGGTCCATTCTTAACCCGAAACCTTTCTTAACATGAGGTGTGCTTTCGTTATTGGGGCCTCCCCCCGCTGCCCCGCCACCACCGCCACACAATTTTCGTTCTCATCCTGGGGCAAAGTTCTCAACCCAAGGTACTACTTCCGGGTTAGCAGAGTTTGTAACCCGGAATGTTTGTAACCCGAAGCGTTTGTAACCCAAGGTACCACTGTACTAACTTAAGTTTTATTTGCCTGTGGTTATGGCAGCAGCTGCAGGCAGGTTCAAAATCAACAAAAACCACTGCACAGAGAGGAAAAAGCAACACAAATTATGTCAATGGATGAAAACGTTCCCAGGAGAATAGGACCAAACATGACTCAAAACAAGGTAGATGGTGCAACTAAAGATAATTTTTGTTGACATTGTTAATTATTATAAGGAAGAACACAGGGAGGAGTGAGAACCTATGACTGAAATACAGTAACTAAGTGGAACAAGTTACAGGTAGGTAGCCGTGTTGGTCTGCCATAGTCAAAACAAAATAAAAAATAAAAAATTCCTTCCAATAGCACCTTAGAGACCAACTAAGTTTGTTCTTGGTATGAGCTTCCGTGTGCATGCAATGCTGAACATGGGTGCTTCTGTTCAAGATTCCAGCTAGCACTGTGCCAAAGCTTGTCTTCCAATTTCCCAAAAGCTGTCTTTCCCTGCAGATAAAGCTTCCATTTTTTCTGCCTCTTTTGCAGGGCGTGCACACATGCACACACACACATATTTCCAGTGAGTGCAGTGTTGAGCTTACCTTATTGTTGTGAGGTGGCCAAATGTGGTGTATGTATTTTTCTTTCCATTAAACATTTCTCCATGCAGCTTCCCCAGCTGCCTGCACTTTCTGATCTGAAAAAGCCCATGGAAGGAGTTACCTCATGATGTCTTCCCCTGGGCATCAAATGCCTCATTGGAAGCCAGGGAGACTGGCTACTCAGCACCTCAGAGGAATACATTTGCTGACTTCGTGTTTTTTTTTAAGAGAACTTCTTTCTTTTAGTTTTTTAAAAATATTTCCACACTGATTTTTTTTTTTAAAAAAAAACACCTAAAAGTCTTCACTCTTTAAAAACAGAAAGCAACACCTTCCCTACTGGAATGCTTGCTGGAAAGGGAACTCAAGAGCATGATGAGGTTTTCAGGAAGATTGGGCACCTGGGAAGGCTGCATGGCACAGAGTGCCAAAGATTATTTGTGAATGTCATGAGGCACTCGGTCACAAATATCCCTTGACCATCTTAAAAACAAATGAAGCACAGCAACGAATCAATACAGTTCACCTGTGACAATTTCACCCCAATTTTCTTTACCTTTTGATAATTTTAAATTTTTATCAGTTGGTGGAGTTTTTTCCATTTTTAAAGAGAAAATTTTGGCACCATACTACTTCCACGTAGGGCAATCCACTCCCACCCCCATGTTTTCCATTTTTCCTTTCTACCTGCTATGGTCACTGAGTGAGTCAGTCCTCCTTTGCCATATATTGAGAAGGGTTGCCCAATTAGGTTTTAACTTTGCTACAATAGTGTTAGCACTCATCACTTGAGTCCACTATTGCTGGGCAGTTTTTTTTGTTAAGACCTCTAAAGGAAAACAGTTGCTTCCTAATTACTACTTAGCTCATTACACTGAAGACGCACTAGTGCCACAATTACCATATTCCAAAAAAACTAGTTCAACCTTAATTCCCTCTTTCTCTGTGTGCATGATTTTCTGAAGCTCTTTTATGCAAGCCTGAAATATTCACAACTGTCTATAATTCAATTGTCAGCCGGTGATTTTTATTCTAGACCTCACTTCAATCTTAAATTAGAGGCACTAAAATTCACATTAACTCTAAGAGGAATGTAGTGAATAGGACTTTATTTCAAAAGAACACCTTTTTGTCAGAAAGAGCTATTCTCAAGATGATGGCTTTATCTGCATTCAAAGACCAATTCCACATTGTGCTGTTAATACAGATTTTTTTTTTTTTTAGGTCACAGCAGATTAATAAAAATCTAAATGTAGTTAACGTTTACAATGAGAAATTACGTGTGTCATATTTAAGTGTACAATATTTATTTTAAAGCCATGGTAGGATTATTTTCCTCTTTATTATTGTTTTTATTCAATTGGCTGGTAACTCCAATTGTTCTTCCAGGTTGTTCTAAGGGCTGAGCCCATCTTGTAGAATGGATGGTGGGCATTTGTAGGGCAAATGCGTGAAAAACAACTTGTGAAGTGTCACATATTAGGCCCTATGCATTTTTTTTTCTGAGAGAAGGTACGTTAAGCAAACAACCTGGAGATTACACCTCTTCTCTCTGTCAAGAAATACAGGTGAGTAATTTTCATATATACGTAAATATATAGGGATGCCTTTCTATACTAGAGGTTCTTTAAAAAAAAGAAAAGCGTATCCCTTTTTATTACAGAAAAGTGTCCTGTCACAGCCCCATAGACTGGGATGTGGGGTAAGGTTAATTTGAAGTAAAGTAGATCCTTTATCTGTGTAATGGGAGTTCACTGCTTACCAAGACAGTTAGCAACCTCCCCTACTTAAATCTCTACAACAAACAAAATACTGATATTGCACACCACAGCACATTTCTAAATTTTCTTAATAAAAGCTGCTAAAGATTTTAGTTTTTCACTTTGATAGCTATGATGAATGGCCACTGGTCACTATAAGGCTAGGGCCAAGAAACCCATTGAGCAAGTCAATTTTGAAATTAATTAAACACGCATGCAAGAGGACAGAGCTCAGCAGATGCATAATCCCTTTTTTCAGCCAGGTTCTTATGGAATACTAGGAATATTAAGCATGCTGGCTCACAGCTTTATTCTGACCTCGTTATGTGGCAGTAAGTTCCACTGAAATCACTTAATTCCATAAAACATATTTAGGACTGGGCTTGTAAAAAAAACAACACAACCCAATTTCCAGGAAAGTACAGTGAAAATGGACCAGAGTTTTAGCTATAGTGCTATAGCTATTTGGGTCAAAGTTTTGCAATAATCCCGGACAAAATGTTTCTATTTTCAAAGGACTACTCTCTCTAGAATATTACTTGGAAACTATATTCAATTAAAATGAATCCAACTTCTAGGTTGGTGTTTTTAGGATTGGGCGTAAATTACAAAACAATACCATTATTTTTATTTCTATAGCATGATCAATATATATTAGGGATATGGCCCTCCAGATATTGTTGAATTCCATCTCCCATCAGCCACAGTCAGCACTGCCAGTGTCAAGAATTATGGAGCTGTACTCCAACAACATCTGGAGGCGCATAGGTTTCCACCTCCTGATAGTGGGTGATACTCAGTGTGTGTTTTCAGGAGCAGACCATATTTCCACTTATGCAATAGGACTTCCCCTTCCTCTCCTCCTCCCCCTGCAGCCCCAAAGCAGCAACAAATCAGCTAAGCAAGTTTGGAATGGTGTACATGTGGATATCAGCGTTTTATAATGTTTCATAATCAAAGCAGCCTATTCCCCTCAAAGAAGGTACGGTATCTGTTTCCAGTGAGCTTCCAATTTAAACTTTGACAAGGAATGCAGAACTTGAATCTGGCTCCTTTTCTTTTGAAATCTGGTCTTTAATAACAAAACCATTAGCTTCCTCACATATAACTGTGGCCTCCATTTCAAAATATTTTATGACCCTAAAGCACAAGCAATGCTTTAGCAAAACCAGCAAAAAACAGAAATTATTTGTATATTGTTCTTCTGACTATAAATGAGAATAAATATTTGTGTGGAAGGAAACCCAAATACATTGTTCCCCCTTCTCCGACACCCAAGTCACCTCAAGACTCTCTCACACAAGCTCTCGTTACTGAGTTGAGTTACAATCTCAGCTGAGCTATTTTACAATGAGCACTTTTTTCTGCCTCAGCTAATTGCACTCTAGCAAAGTGGCAAAATGTGAATCACTTAGCAGGAAAATGGGCACCAGCTGCTATTGTCAGAGAATGGCAACGCCGAAGAAAAGGAAAGCGACTGAATGAAGTGTCATGTCAGAAATCAACGGTGCAACGTGTGATTTGAGAAAACATGACTACTTTACAGAGACAGGGTGTCATTATGGCATCACTGTAATACGATGCTTTGACAACTGCTGCGTCTAACATATCATCATTGCATTAAGGTGCACTGGCTTAGTTGGAAAAGGAATAGAAAAGATATTTTTCCCTTTTAATAAGAAATATCTTGAGGTGTGCCTGGTTAACCTAATGGAAGAGACCATTAATAGTAAAATAATCAGAAGTAATTCTGGCCTATATAAATGACAGTCAAAAACATATTTCATTACTTTAAATAACATCTGCACAGAGATTAATAAGAAGCAATTTGCAACTAAAAATAGGCTGTTTTTTTGTTTTCTTATTGCGTCTGTAGAATTTACTTCCATCGTCTTTAAAATTTATGTTGCTTTTGTTCTTGGGGGGGAAAGCCTACAACATCCCTTGTCACCAACTGTGGTGAAGGAAGAAGTGGAAAAGAAAGACATATCCCTTCACAGTAATAGCCATGCTGCAGATAACTGGCAAGGGTGGGGGGAATGTGTCACAGAAAAGGGACACATGGCAAAGAAAATGTTTGAAAACCTATCCTCTTGACCCTGTTCTCTCCTTCCTCTTCTTCTATTAAATATAGTGCACTAACTTAATGTGGGAGCACTTCCAAGCGAATTGCTCCCCAAATAAATAAAAAGCCAAGGTAATAGTGTGCACACAAGGACCATCTTAAAGCAGCATTGACGAATCAATCTCTCAAAAATGGGAAAAGAAATAAAATGGTCCTGGTGACATCACATGATTCTGCAAACTAGGAATTGTGACTATATTACAGCACACAAGGATTAAATCAGAAGCAGTACTGTAAATGCAAACCAGCATAATTTATCTTGCGTTAATTTCCTTGGGTCTATGCCAATTCAAAGTAAGCACCCCTTGTTTATAGTTCTAAATATTATATGTAGGCAAGTGGCAAATCAATAAAACTATTAAATGCATAATAATACCATGTAATTATATACAGCATGTTTTGCATAATTAACTGGCTGAGGTGTTCATTGATATAATGGCTATTTAGGTAGTAGAGAGCAACCTGTAAGTCTATAAAACACACACATTTTATATGAATTAAGACTACACAGAAACCTCTTGTCCTAATCATCTAAATCGGGCTCTGGCATTATATGACAGAGAGAATGTATGTGCCTTTCTTTCCTGCCAAGTCCAAATCAATTCTTATGGCATTACTCTATAACTAACATGATATTTCACTAGTAATCACCATTACCCTGATGACTTTTAAGTAATGTAATAATTGAAAAAATACACTTGGATTAAACAAACTACTGCTATTTAATCAATATTATTGAGACAAACTAAGTGTTTTAACAAGTCTGTATATATGCACTAATGCAGCTTTAATTAAATGTGTCTTTAGACATGCACTGTTTCTGCAGTAGACAAAGCTGATGGATCTTTAAAGGCCATGACATGCTGCTAGATTTTTGCTTGTGGGGTCAACATTAGCAGCACTGGCAGGCAGTGGAAGGTAAATGTTCTTCTACCACCCAAAACGAAACGAAACAAGATTACATGGCCTTATGCCCTTGACAGGTATGTGAGTGAGAGACACTAAAATTAAGTCACTCTTCAGTATGTCCTGCACATATAGATATGACACGTGTTATTGTTGTTCTTTTTTTAAAAAAAAATCAAAGGTAAAGAAAATATACAGTATTTGAAAAAAATTAAATTAGTAGTATCAATTTTTGTCTCTGTGTGTGGTTTTTTATTATTTCAATACATACACACAGAGAGAATTCAGTTGTAATAATTTCACATACTACTAAGAAACCTTCTCTTAAGCTTTTTGAGGGCAAAAACCCAAATAACTAATTTCTACAAGTATCAAGTCTTTCAAAAAGAAGTATGGCTCAACACAGGGATGTGCATTTGTATTCAGACAATTTGGTGTTCAGGCTCTCAAAATGAATTTTGACAATTGATGACCAGAAGTGGATGACAGTTAACTTTAAAACTTGCCAGTGTGCAAAATGATTTTTTTTAAAGGAGCGATAACTTGTGAGTTTATACATATATGAAAACATACGCACATCCCTTCCCATGAAAGGAATTATTTTCCCCATGCCCTTGTTTGTTACAGTCCTCTTTAAAAAACAACAACAACCCAATGCTGTGACACCAACAATGTCACTCATTTTTGTTGTTGAAAAAAACCCTTAATATTTTTTGTAGGTTTCATGACTTCTACTTTCCAGTCATTATTCTTGGTCTTTTAGATTTTGAGAAACCCTGTCATATTCAGGACAGAAGCTTTTAATATCAAGCAAAATTGCAGCTTCCCCAAATGAAGAGTTACATTTTTAAAAATTGGAGGATAAATATTTCCACAGCAGCCCTGAATAATAATAAAAAACCCACTCTGCTTACCCCTGCAATACAGCTTATACATAGGAAGCAGGCTGGGGATCTATATAAATATGAGACATAAAAATGATTATAAAACTAGCCCATGCTCAAAAGAACACAACATATTAAGAGTTATTGGTGGGAGGTGCAAACCTAGTCACTCCTGAATCTGTTTAAGATTCGTGCCTCAATTACAATATGCCATAAAGGTAAAGTGAAACTAAAGTAAAAATAGTGGACATGTAGAATCATAGTTCCTAAAATTATAGATAAACCGTAGCTTAGAAATATAATAGCTGTGAAATTCTTTTTTTCCTATTCCCATTTCAATATTTCACATTGAATTTTTTAGTCAAGGCATCAGTCACTCACATCCGATTACGTGCTAAAATATGACAGGAAAACAGAGCCCAGTTCGCAGCTAGGAAAAAGATTTCATATTTGTAAGAGTCAATCCTGCAGCTTTTTGAATAAAGCCGTTCAACTTTCCAAGGCATTCAGGTGCCATAGAGTGTTCCAATCCTTCCATAACATTTTGATTGTGTACGGCATTATAAAAATAGTCCTCTGGATAAAATGTCGGGGAGAAAATGGTGGGGTGTGTGGTCCACACTGCTCAGCAAGAGACTCATTCCTAGTGTCAGGATCTGGGGTTCTAGAAGCGAATGGCAACAAACCCTGGATAAGGACAAGTTTTTTTGGGGGGGTGGGGGTGGGGGGGAAAACCAACAGTACTTTATTCAGGTCCATCCCAGCAGCAGAACACAGTCCTGCCACCTTTGATTCATAGGAGTCCCCCACATTGCCCCTGTCTCCCCAGCTATGCCAGTCAAAAGGCTACAAATAAGGGAAGGGCTCTTTAGCGAGTCAACCATCCAAAGAGGTGGATCCTAACACACTTTAGGTCTGGCCCATATACACAAATCCTCAGTCATCTCTAGCTTCCTAGAGAGACAACAGTTATTTGAGTGGCTTCAGCATGGATCATTGGAGCTGTCCAAGGTCCTTTTCTTGCTACCCTCCCCTTGACCAGGCACTGCTAGCTTCCCCTGCAAGCCTCAAGTTCCCATGGAACTTGACAGGTGGCTATATCACCTTAGGACACCTTACCATCCACAGGCTTCATGTTGCTTGGCTGTGGGGTGGGACTATCAGGGCAGACTGAAATGGGTACTATTCTGCTTCAGACTATTCCTGGGATTAAAAAGGGAAGTCAGGTCTCGGCAGAGGTTCAGCAGTTCATTTTGCCATCTGATCTTTACTTCCAATATCTGATCCCGCTGTTATGTAATGTTTGTGGCATCACAACCTGTGCATTAGCCAAGGACCATAGAGTTTTGCTAGGGGTGAGTGGGGAACATAAGAAATGACCCCTTAAAAGATATTGAGATTTGGACACATCGGCCAGTCTACAATGGATGCCAGACACAGCACAACATTGGTGCCTACAGGAAGCATGAGCAGTTCATGGCACATAATGCTTTATGCCACTTTTCCTCCCTTGTTTGACCAGCAGGGGGTTAGTCTCTTCCCAGGGCCACTCAGCTGTCAGCAGCATTACAGGGCCAAACGGCTTCACAGCAAATTCATGGAAGCTGTAAGCAAGAAAGCTTTGGCCCTTTTTCAACCAACCTTGGTCTGTCTCCCATCTCTCCCCAGGCACACTGTTTCACTTAGCAACTCCCCATCCTGCCCCTCTCTCCCACCCACCTGGAGAAATCACAATTTTTAAGGAACATTTTAATCAAAAACTATATTCTGAGGTATGTGTTCTTCTTAAAGCTGACTGAAATAGTAGAAAGAAAGTCAGCACTGCATTCAGTCAAGAAAACAAAATAAAGATACTACAAAAATAACGGAAGATTTGTTCCAGGACGTAACAGGCTTTTCAAATAAGGATTATATTGAAGTGATTACAACATCAAAAGCAGTTACTTGTGCCAGTCACAAATCTGGTGCTATGGATCATAAGTGCCTACTATTTGTCTGTCATTTTCAAAAGAAATAAGAAAGAAGCAATAAAAGAAAGGAGAAAATATAGCCAAGAATCTCTAAACAGACTCAAGAGTCCATCTTTTTAAAAATGATTGCTACAATATATTCATTGAAATTATTCTACTAAAGTTGATTTTATCAGTGATCTGACTTAATGATTTCTGCTGTCTCTCTTAGAACTATAAGCTGGGTGTGAATAAATGTCTTCACACAAACAGGTATGTTTATTTCACAAAGCCTTTATGCAGATGACACAGAAAACTAACTTTTTATCTTAATATAAAAAGCAGTTAAAAACAACAACAAATAACTGTGCTATCTATTGAAGAAAAAGTTTAGGCAGGAAAAAATGCGAGTCTCCCTCCAGCTGATCCCAATTTCTTCCCCCAATCCCTTTGCCCCATGTCCTCATTCTTAAAAGAGAAAAAGGAGGAGGAATAGCACTTGGCAAGTTGTGAAATGACAGTTTTCCTGCAATCAACGTTTAAGTGAATGTTTGTCCCAGTGTGTTACACCATGCTGTCAGCTAGCAGCAGGGAGTCGGTGAGTTGTTACTACATTTGATTTGACTGCCAGTAGGAAGCTTTATTTCCACCAACTGTTAGTTGCCAGCTCTAAGGATCTTGTCTTCACTTCTTGAAAGAGGATTTCTCTCTCTATCTCCCCCCTCCCCAAATACTCTGTTTCATTTTTGTTCCCCTAGCTTCAGAGAAGTCTGCCATTCACCAAGATCAGCGGTAGGCAACCTAAAGCCCAAGGACCAGATGCGGCCCAATCACCTTCTCAGTTCGGCCCGCAGATGGTCCTGGAATCAGTGTGTTTTTACATGAGTAGAATGTGTGCTTTTATTTAAAATGCATCTCTGGGTTATTTGTGGGGCATAGGAATTCATTCATTCCCCTCCCCCCAAAAAATATAGTCCAGCCCACCACATGGTCTGAGGGATGGTGGACCAGCCCATGGCTGAAAAAGGTTGCTGACCCCTGACCAAGATTATGCAGCCCACTCCAGCCAAATGCAAACTTGCCATATTAAATGCAATAAGTGAATTGTATTATTAATCACACCAGAGGGCTGAATTTGAAAACTACTTTCCAGGGAGTGATGGGAGAGATCCATTTACATAAACAAATAGATTGTCTGGAATTACATTCTGATCTCTGAATGAAAAAAAATCTGGGATCAAAGGCATTACAAATAGCTCTGCAATAATTTTGGCAATTTATTAAGGTCTTTGCAGATCTGGCAAGAGCACTGAGTGCTACTTTTAAAGGCTTCTTTGTAAAACTAAAACAAAAAAAGACTAACTTTAGCAGTCATTTGCAATTCTTTCTCCTTACACAATAATGATTTAGATAATTAAGAACTAATTAGAATGGATCTGACAACAACTTCTAACAATGAAAAGCATCTTTAGGAAAATGGTAGCATATGCGTCAGTGTGGGGGGGAAAACAAACTCCTATGAGACTGGCTAAGAATTCAGCCTGAATGGAAAAGTAATTAACACTAAAGAGCTATAACAGTAATTAAAGAAAATTTCATTAAAAGGAGACAGGTGATCCTGCTTTCCTAAATATGACAAGGTGCTGTATAAAAATAAAATAGAAGTCGGTTTCAGTGAGTGGAGCGGGAAAGCCATGTCTTTAACCAGATCAAATTCTCAAAATTGGCTGTCAAGACGGGATTGTTGTGATTTATACCCGTCTATCAACTGCATGAAAGAGAAAGACCAAGAGAAAAAGAGGCAAGCTGCTGTCGCTTCCATTTGCAAAGCACCTTTAATTTCCAATGCACACCATCTGTTAACAAATCTAATTCATATTCTCTCCCCCCACTTTAATCTGATTTAGTTCTGTAATACTAATTCTTCCACTACCCTTATGAACATGGCTCTCAAGGAAAAGCTTTGGTTCTGGGTTGGTAAGAAATTGAATATTATACAGTTAAGGTTCTGGTGACTTAAGTGAAGCATGCTCTCCATTAAAATGCACTCCTGGTAAAGGGATTTCTTTCCACCCAATGCAGAGATATGGAATTTCTCACATTTGGAAAGGGGAGGAGGGAAGCGAGAAAGAGAGAGAAGAGAAAACCAAAAGGGAATAAAAATGATGATAGGAAAGTAGGCTGGGGACATGAAAGCAGAGGTTGTCATAAAATACAATTGTTGTCAAGTTTAGTCACTTTCAGTACTAGCTATAAAATCACTTTGTCATGGTCTCATACAGAAAGCTTGAAATTGTATTTTTGTTACGGGAACCAAAATGAGCTGAGGGTATAATAATTCGACATGAGGGGGGGGGGGAATATTTCCTTCAAAAAGTGTAAAGTGCAAATTCACACAAGGTAGTGTAATGAGAGAGAAAATGATTTGTTTTGGGGTTGTTGCTGTTGTTTTGTTAAAATTGCTGCTAGAGCAAGACAAAATGCACATTGCATCCAATTTCCTACCCATGTATGTGGAAGTACTGGTATGTATTAAGAGCTAGCTCAAAAGCCAAGGAAGCAAGTTAGAATCCATGATGTTTTCCTTATCACCTCTATAGCCACAGCCAACCCCATAGAAATAGCCCTCCAACCTTCTATAACAAACTGACCATGTGCGAATTATTTGAGGACTCTTCCTGTTATCTGCTTTTCTTTCACTGGTCTAGGGGGATAATAATGCAATCTCAGGGAGGATAAGATGTTTAGCTACTGACCAGAGCTTTTTAGAGAGGGAGAGGTGAAGGAAGTGGAACTTTAGGGGTTATTTGGTGAAAGCATAGATTGGGAAGGCAAGCTGAGGCAAATTCAAGAAAGGTAAATCAAGTATCTGCCAAAAGACAAGCAAATAGCAGGATTGTTAGGTACGAGGGACCAGGGGGTAGTCTTGCAATAATAGAGAACAAAGCAAGATCAGGCAAGGTCCTGTCAAGTTATAGAATCTGAGCTGGGGTGGGGACAGTGATAAATCACACCAGGGAGTAAAAAGGATATACTTTGATTTGTTTTCCCCCTCTATAAGTGGTTAATACGGTTGGAGCTGGATTTTGGCATTAATGAAGATATGTTAAAAAATTAGGAGGACAGAGGTGGGAAAAATAGCTAAACATTTTGAGGCAGAAGGGAAGGGTGCAAATAGAAGAAATTTAGGAGTATAAAAATAGGTTGGAGTAAGGGAAAATGATAAGGACCTAGGAAAGTTTCAGAAGAAGTTAGGAGAAGTTAGGTATAGAAAATAAAAGGAGTTAGTTTAAATAGAAATAGGATTGGTAAGAAGGAAAATGATTTTAGTGTTATATGATTTTGTAAAAAAGGGTAAGGAAATGGAAAGAAAAATGTAATATTGGGGTAAAAATAGATATGTCTATGAATTTGGAAAACTGATAAAGAGGATAGATAATGAATTCAACAGGGGGGGACCTGAGGAAGTCAACTCAAAAATGAACTTGAGGAAAGGAAGAATATCTGGCCTACAGAAATGGGCCAGGCCTAAGCAAACATATTGAGTATCTTAGTTATTGTTAAATGCGAAATGTTTATTGTCTTTCCTGGTGAGAGGGGGGAGTGAAAATTTGCTTCCCCCAGTGAGGGGGGGGGGGGAGGATGAAAATTTAATGATATTGTAAAGTGCTTAAAATTGTTAAAATCAATTTTTAAAATGGGGGAAAAAATCACACCAGGGAGATGTATAGCAGAGGGACCGCAGTGTGTGTGTGTGTGTGTGTGTGTGTGTGTAGAAGATCCTTGGTTTAATCCTGAAATTTCTGGTGAAAGGGATCAGGGAGTGGTTGCTGGGAAAGATCTCTGAATGAAACTCTGGAGAACTGCTTCCCTGTCAGAGTAAGCCAATATGAGGCTACATGGACAAATAGGTTTACTCAGTATTAGGTAGTTCCCCATGCTCCTACATCCAGAGAAAGAGACAGGATAGTTACAGAAGGGCTTTTTCATAGAGATGCAATTGCTCAGAAGAAACAGGTTTCAACTCCTGGGAGATCTCCAGTTCAACTTTCCATTGCACATGTCCCAAAGAGTTGTTGAGTGTATTGCAAAGAATACTGGAATGGCTTGACCAGGAAGGGACTTGTATGCTTTTAAGAAAGAATCCATCTTTACTGTTAAGGGATCCCAACTATGCACACATTGGTGGACCAGTTTATAAAAGGGTAGGTGCAAGTAGATAATACAAAGTACTCCCTTGTTTTATTCTGCAGCTATTTAGCTTCAATATCTGAGCTATTGGCAATTAATTAAAATGCTTAAAGGTGTCTGACCATGCATCACTTTGATAGGAATTTCCTGATTGACTGCAGCAGGATCCAAATCATATACTTTAGACCCTTGGGAATAGACTTTTTGATAATCTCAGTACTGTTTTCCAACTAGAGAATTTTGTGTTCAAGGTCTTTCTACTATGGATCTAAAGGCAGCTTTAGTTTTAACTTGAAGATTATTCTGTATTTTTTTCCAAAGCTGAAAAATGTAATGTGTCTTCTTTGTCTGCCTCTTGTCCCCCCAAAAACTTAAAATGAGAAAACAAAACAAAAACAGCCAGTGGCACAAACAGATTTAGCCAACACAGAGAGTAATGTGTGAACAATGTATAGCTGTGAATTGCCCAAAGGTTCATGTATTTTTCAAAAAAAAAATTCAACCAAGAAATGGGTGAGATAAAACACCAAGGGAGGAGAAATGCAGTTTGGAAAACAATCAGCAACATGTACACTGTAACTGAGATGGATGACATTCAAATGTCTAAAAGGAGCTATATTAAACATGACACAAAAAGTTTCAGGGACATGAACAATTAAAACTCAACTAAGCATTATTTAAGGATGTTCCTTTCATTGCCCTTATTGCCAGACTTCAAAATTTCTAAACTGGTTTTCACTGAAAGTGCTCAATGTGAAGAATGAAAAAAAGAGCTTGCTTCCATAAGCAGATTTTGTTTATTATACACATTTCTAACATGCCCTTCATTTTTCAGTCAAATGTAAATCATCACATAAAACACATATTTAAAGCACAATAAATTAAGATAAACCAATAGCCACTTATCCAATAACCTAGTTCAAGACAGCTAATCTAGTTCAGTTTTGCTTTAGTTCCCAGAGACTAAGGTTACCAGATGTCCCCATTTCCCAGGGACAGTCCCCAGATTTACAAATCAGTCCCCTGACAAAATCCATTGAAGTTGAAAAGTGTCCTCGGATTCATTGAAAAAAAATCTGGTAACCTTACCAGAGACCCAATGCCTGTGCAATAGGACAAATGGGAAGATGCCATCTTTTGACCATGGAACACCAAGACTTGTTCCCTGAATTGGTGCCAGAATAGGAGAAGCAGAGAAAGGAGACTCATTATGCTAACTTCTAGTGTTATTTTGAAGGCCTTCTGAAGTGCAAAGATAGAGAAGGGGTAGCCCACCAGTTATTGTTTGACTCCAGCTCTCAATCACCTGGCCAATAGTCAAGGATTGTGGAAGTTGTAGTTCAGGGGTAGGCAACCTAAGGCCCATGGGCCAGATGCAGCCCAATTGTCTTCCCAATCCGGCCTGTGGCTGGTCCAGGAATCAGCGTGTTTTTACATGAGTAGAATGTGTCCTTTTATTTAAAACGCATCTCTGGGTTATTTGTAGGGCATAGGAATTTGTTCATTCCCCCCCCCCCCAAAAAAAATATAGTCCAGCCCACCACATGGTCTGAGGGATGGTGGGACAGCCCACGGCTGAAAAAGGTTGCTGACCCCTGTTGTAGTTCAATAACATCTGAAGGGACCACATTATATGTTATAAGTAGGGCTGCCTCTAAAGACAGTTCGGAAAATCCAGCTGGTGCATAATTTGGAAGCCAGGTTGCTCACCGGGACAAGACAGTATAAGCATATTACACAGATCCTGGCCTGACTGCACAGGCTGCCAGTTAGTTTCCAGATCCAATTTTTTACCTAAAAAGCTTTAAACGGCTCAGGACTGCAATACCTAAAGAGCCGCATCTCTCCATATGAACCTACCCAGACCCTGCAATCATAATCTGAGCCCCTTCTTCACATGCCTCCCCCATGAGCATAGCTGTCAACTTTTCCCTTTTCTTGTGAGGAATCCTATTCGGAATAAGGGAATTTCCCTTTAAAAAAGGAAAAAGTTGACAGCTATGCCCATGAGAGGTTCGAGGTGCGGCAACAAGTGAACAGGCCTTTTCTGCAGTGGCTCCCCATTTGTGGAATGCTGTCCCTGAAGCGGCTCACCTGCTGCAATCATTACATATCCTTAGGTGCCAGGCAAAAATGTTTCTCTTCAACCAAGCATTTGGCTGATTAACATTATATGGCCTTTTAAATGTGTCTGCAGGAGGGGGTTACTAGTTTGTTTTGCTTTTGCTCTTCATTTATTATGTCTTTTGCATTTTCATTTTGTATTCTTATGTTGTAAACCACTCACTCTGTGATCTTCAAATGAAGGGTGGTGTACAAATTTAATTACCGGTAAATAAAAAATTTAAATAAACAAACATTGGCTAACCCTGGCCTAAGGGTAAATAGAAAACCATTCGTACTATCTGCCAGGGATCTGCACGAGCCATAAGATAGCCCAATCTCAATGCATTTTGGTACAACAAGACCCTGAATATAACACCTTACAGTTACAGGACGAGCAAACAGCTGTTTGGAGTGGCAGCACTGATCTCCAGATGACAAACTACTTCTTTATTAAACAATGGACAAAATTTCCTTATGGAATTAGGACAACCAAGTTTGAAAAAAGCTTTTTTTCCAAGGAATATAAGACTCTGAGGAACATCCAATAACCTTCTCAGAAGCAGATGCTGTGGACAGGGAAATTTGTCAACCATATGAAGCTGACTTAGATTGGCCCATTCCACACATCACATTAAGCCATAGTTAAAAACACACATGTTTAATGTGACTGTGTAGCATTCAGAGAAAACACTGGTTATCACTTGTGACTTGTTCGGAGAGAAGCAAACAGGGAGCCTGGGTTTGCATGTCACAGCAAGCCAGACTCAGGCTTGTTTCCAGGAAGCGCAGCTGCAGGAAGAGCAAGACAGGAACAGAGCAAGAACTTGAACACGGCTCATTAATGTTAAACCATAGTTTGTTTTTCAACTATAGTTTGATGTATGGATCTTGAACTGATCTAGAATACTTATATTCTTACATTGCCCACTAACACTACATCACAAAGTATAATAAAACAGTAGTACAGTGGTACCTCGGGGTTACAGACGCTTCAGGTTACAGACTCCGCTAACCCGGAAGTAGTACCTCGGATTAAGAACTTTACCTCAGGATGAGAACAGAAATCGTGCAGCAGCAGTGGGAGGCCCCATTAGCTAAAGTGGTACCTCAGGTTAAGAACAGTTTCAGGTTAAGAACGGACCTCCAGAACAAATTAAGTTCTTAACCTGAGGTACTACTGTACAGGAAAACAGGAATGATTGCATACAAATATATGGTGGTAAATTCAGGACAGAGGACCGATGACTATACTAGTAAATCAATTCACTGATAAAGAAATAAATTCCATTATATCCATATGCTGTTACTATACACTTTTAGCAAAACAATTTGTGTATTATAACTTGGCATTCACAAATATATGTCAACAATACTTGCTTCCAAGTGTCGATAAAAAACCCATATAAAATAAATATATAGGATTCCCATTTGTCTGGCCTTCTAAATACTATTTTATATGTAGACTAATGTTTTATCATAAAAATCACACACACACACACACACAACCTTTTCATCTTTTGGATTTTAGCAAGCATGCTGACAAAGCCTAAGAAAAACATAAAACCTTTGGCTTTTCACAGTTACATATTACTATTTGTAATTCAAAGCTATTTATGCTATTGGCCTGTGTGCTAGAGCTTTGCCTTTGGATTCACAGAGCAAAGGTCAGGAAGGAATTGGCATAAATGGATTTCACTTCTTCTGTGTCCGTATGAATAAAGCAAGTGAATTCACATGATAAGCATCTTCATAGAATCTCAAGATATCTGTTTATTTCTAAATGAACAAGCCAATAAATATATTTTTCTTTTAAAAAATAAGAACATGGTTTATATTTTCTCTGATTCTTTACCACCTATGCTAGTTATTACAGCTAAATGCTTACAATTTCAAACATACCCACCTCAATGAAATGTTTAATATATGCAGTAGTCATCACTCAGGCACAGTGTTTCATTATGTTCACTGAGTATTTGCTTCAAAAAGGGTACAAGGTTAGGCCAGCAAATGTATTTATATTCTATGTGTACACAAAAATCAGCTGACATCTAATGTGGCTATTTTAATGCTAGAGGGATTGTACTACATTATTTCTTGGCATATCAAAAATATTCTCTCCAGCCAACTGGATTCCATCAGGAGTTTTGTTTTGTTTTTGTGTAGAGAAAACAAAAATCAGGATTAGATAGTGCATCTGAGACATTAACTAGGTTGGCATACAGTTGCCAAATCCAGTAAATTGCCTGTAAATCTCATTGATTTCCGTTTAAGAATCAAATACTCTAGCTGAATGTTTGCAGAACTTTTAAGAGGAAACAAAAAGAATGTCCCTAAATTGTCAGAAACTGAGACCAGAGTAAAGTTTTATATTATATCTGGGAAGTAGGGGGGGAAACCTCAGTGAACTAAGTGTTGCTCAGAATTGACCTTTTTGCAATTAATAGAGCTAACTTAGCCATGTTTATGAATTTTAGTGGGTCTACTCTGATTAAAACTTAGCTGAATACCATTTATTTTTTCCAGAGGGGTTAAGCAGCTCAGGTGGCTAAGAAGCTCAAGGTGTATGAAATCTTCCACCATTCCAGACTACTCTGTTAAAAAAAAAGAGAGGACACAATTATCCACAAAAACCCTGAAATAAATTGGTAGTGTTCTAGAGAGTTCCAGGGCACTTCAACACTGCCTGTTCAGGAGAACTTCCTAGTTTCCATATGGAAGATGAACAGTTTAAATTTTATTTCCCACATATACCCAAGAAATCCATATAATAGAAGGTAACTTTTCTAACATCCCTCCTTCCAATCTGGAGACTTCCTAACTGAGGGCTACACCATCAAGGTCAAAATTGGGCCATAAATACGGTTTCCCTCTTATTCCACTGACTGGCTGTATCAAACATGCCGTCAAACCTAAAATGAGATATCTTCTGAAACATCTGTCACAGGAAAACAAATAAATGATAGTCAGATGATGATGTGTGATTGGTTGACTCTGCATTACAGAGGGACTGCTAGTCTAAAGGTTTTTATTAAATATGAAAGCTTAAGATTTATGTTATAGGTGATAAGGCCAAGAATGCTGTAAAAGTGAAAAAAATATGGCAACAGTATGCAGTACATCACTGGCAAGATAATTATTTATATAAAAAGTTGGCATTCTTAGACTTCCAATACATAGCGGATGAAATTCATATATTCAAAGGAGACATAATAATAACCTGTCGCCTGGTGGTGATGGATATGTTTTTAATCCAAATGGCCACAATCTTCAGTCTACCTGTCACAAAGGGACAGGAAAAATTGGAATTTTCCTTTCATAATTCTTAAAGTTGAAAGAGAAAAACCTAGAAGCATGATAAGTGGCTCATTCCAGTGGACAGATGGACAGGCAATACTATAAAATGAGCACCACAGGGCCACTGCTAATGCTGTTTTCCCTCGTTACACTCTCAAACCCTATGACAGGAATAGTATCCCTTGCAATGAGCACCCCTGTTTTGTTAAAACAAAATCCCCAAATAGACACTGTTAAGCAAAATGCATTTAAAATATCTGAATACAGTGGTACCTCTGGTTAAGAACTTAATTCGTTACAGAGGTCCATTCTTAACCTGAAACCGTTCTTAACCTGAGCCGTTCTTAACCTACTTTAGCTAATGGGGCCCCTTGCTGCCGCCGCACTGCTGCCACACAATTTCTGTTATCATCCTGACATAAAATTCTTAACCCGGGGTACTACTTCTGGGTTAGTGGAGTCTGTAACCCGAAGTGTTTGTAACCCGAGGTGTTTGTAACCCGAAGTACCACTGTACTGAAGTGAAAATCAGCCTACAGATATAAGCAGGAAACTACTTCAGGTATTACTAGGAATGCTCACCTTTGATGGTCTCCTTTAAGGCTCCCATTTCTAACTTCTATGGTATCAGAATGGCCTGTAGTTATTTAATTTAAACAAATTCACTCAATCAGTCTGCACTGAAAATAAAATAATTGTATCATTCAAATCCAATGTGGGGTTAGCGGGGTAGGAGTAATTTCATACAGGCTCTTTCATCTGCTTTCCCTCCACTGAAGCTAAAATCCACTCCACAGTTTCCTGGCTGCTTTGGGGTGATAAAGGCTTAATAAGATGAGATACCTATGGCTCCTTTGCCTGCACATGCAGTCCTTTCACTCCTTCCTTTGCATGATCTGCAGTTAAACCAAGAACCATCTAATTAACCAGTTTCCAATGTCACCTGAACCAGGAAACTATGGTTTTGGAACAGGTTAGGATACTAAATCGTGGTTTGACGTTTCCCCAGTTTAGCAAATATATGATCCTCTGTAATCGGCTTCTCATTTAAATGATTTTCTCTCTAAAATTCAGATTAGCTTGGCAAGAATTGTGGGCAGACTCTTTAAGAAACAAAACATTCTGTTCTCCAATTTGTATTATTGCAATTTCATTATATGTTCAGCAAATTTACAGTAGCAAGATGTACCCCTGATGAATTAATCATTTCCAATATGTTGGATCATATAATAAATAAAATATCGGCTCATGTGGAAAAATCTGTTAATCTACCCTTTTTTCAGGAAACTTGCTTGAAACAGATGAAGTGATATTTTTCTGAAGAGTCACCATTGCATTCTCCACTGCTCTCCTGAAGATGCTATTTTTCAAGCATTCCCAAAGCATGTGGAATACTTTAGTTACTGCACTGGCTGTATGTGTGCGTTTGGAAAAGTCCACTGGAGGATCATTCCTCAAGAAGACCCTAACATCTCTACATGCTAGTAGGAACTTTAAGTTACAATTTCTCAACCTGAACTTTGTAGTTTTTAAAACACAAATAAATAGACTAATCAGAAATAAAATTGTCACTGTTTATGGATATCTGTATTTTCTCCATTTCCCAGGATTCACCTTGTAATAGCACATTTTAACTGGACTCAAATATGGACAAAGTACGTTTCCCTCATACAGCTCACTAATTTTTGAAAAGGGAATTAGGCAATTACAAAAAGTAAGAGACTGGCAGCGATAGAGATGCTATATGTAAAAGGAAAATGCAGGTCCTATGCAAGGCTTCCCAAACCAATTTTTAATATGACTCATTTGTCCTGCTGAAGCTCAGGAACAAGTGTGTCATTTGAGGTAATACAATCATTTGGTCTCCCTTAAAAATTAACTTCCCCCATATCCTACTCTCTCCACATGAATTTTCATTCAAAGATAGCTAACACTAAGCAGCAAATGCAGTAACAGAAATCCAAGTGGTATCTTTATTAAACCAACCTGTCCTTCCTTTCCCAGTTTTAGTTATTTGCATATTGTGGTGCTGGGGGGGTGCACCATAATATGCAACACAATATGTTGCTGGACTTCTATCAGGCAGCCAGCATGACTAATGGTCAGAGAGGATGGGAAGCTGTAGTTCAACAACTGTAGGACTTCAGGCTCCTTGTCTCTGTAGACACAGATATAAATTAGTTTCTTGGTGAAATTGCCATACTCTTGAATTAATTAAAATCTGAGCTAGAGTACTGCGCTTTAAAGAAACTCTATTGCAGAAAGCTTTCTTTCCAAAAGGAGTATTTGACAACAATAGATATAACTCACACATCTTAGGACATTCTCAACTGTAGAAAGTCAACCGTAACAATCTTCTTACCAAAATATGTTGAGGCATCTGCCAAACTGAAATCCAGACCAGACATCTGGACAGCTTTCTTTACTTATCCTCCCTTCTCTCTCCAAAGACTAACAAATTGGGGTGGGTGGGGGAAATGCTTGCCATTTGTAACCTGCTGTGGAATGGAGATAATGGAGCACTCGGCGTAATGTTATTAAGTAGTGACATGGGTGCTATTTACCCATATAATTAATAAATAATGCCATAAATAGCCACATTAATGTGATCAGACATCAAAATTAAAAGCTAGCTTTTAATACAAGTTCAACTGGCTGCATTAGCTTATAAATTGTTTCTAGATGGAAGCCTGAGTA
Source organism: Lacerta agilis (assembly GCF_009819535.1). Lineage (NCBI taxonomy): Eukaryota > Metazoa > Chordata > Lepidosauria > Squamata > Lacertidae > Lacerta > Lacerta agilis. The sequence continues at coordinate 92,141,038 of NC_046314.1, read as the reverse complement.
AAAACGTCATTCACAGTTCTAGCATACATGCAGCTGGTAATAATCTTATTGGTTAGAATGCATAGAATGAACAGTGATTTATTTCTGAGGAAAAAATTACCGGTACAATCCTGTTTCAGATGCCCCTTATACCATAATTCCTGCTTAGTTCACAACTTTTTAACAATAAGTATGCTTGAGTGAATTGGCTTGATTTCATCCCATTTGCTTCTTCCATCCACATCTCTGGCATCTGGACACTGAGAAGCTTGGGTTTGTAAGTTCATTGGGGCAGGGACCTTTCTTAAAATTCTTGTGCTATAAAGCACCTGGTACACTAATGGTGCTGGACAAATCATGCAAGCTGGAAACAAGGGATAATTTTAGCATACACATGGAGGGTACTTGAAACTGCCTGTACATGACTTCTCCTCTACACAGCAAGCCTTTGTGTGTGCACTGGCACAGCATGAAGATTGGCCCCGCCACATGGTTTGTCTCCATGCCACCTAAAGCTGCTTCCAGAAATGTCTGGCAGTGACATGAAAGCAAACTATACAGTGGGGACAAACATGAATGGTGACTGAGCTAGCTCTATAAAACACCTCCCTGAACTGAACTGCTATCATATGGAAACAGTATCAAATAGTCTCTGTGTGGCAGTTATATAGTGCTCTGGTCCTGGCGTGCTCTGGTCCATGGGGTCACAAAGAGTCGGACACGACTGAATGACTGAACAACAACAATTTATTTCAAAAGAGCTTGTTAAGTGTCTTGCAGTCTCAGAACCTCTGTTGCAGAATGCCTGAGACAGCATTAAGTTAAACTGATTTACATTTTTGGCCCCTTTATTTGAAATGCATTTAACTTCTAAACTTCAGGTGCCTTTGGGACGAAGCAAGGGTTTGCCCTACCATGTCAAGCACATTTCTGCACCACATACTGAATTTGAAAGGCACTGCTAGGCCAATGCCAATCCCTGGTGATGACACTCAAGACACAGGTGTCCTCCTACTTGTTAGCACATAGGAGCCACATAAATGGGCCTTAAGAAACTCAAAATAATTGTATAGAATAGTAAAAGCCTCAAAATTTAAAGAATTGCTAAAAGGCTTTACATCGATTCAATTCAGTGCAGTGTAGGAAGAAAACAAATGTGTGGCTTTTGTGATATAAACCCAATGGCAGGTATTCATATGTTTTACTGATAAAACTGGTTTAAAACAGGGGTAGGCAACCTAAGGCCCAGGGGATGGATGCGGCCCAATCGCCTTCTCAAACCGGCCCGTGGACGGTCTGGGAATCAGCATGTATTTACATGAGTAGAATGTGTCCTTTTATTTAAAATGCATCTCTGGGTTATTTGTGGGGCTGCCTGGTATTTTTACATGTGTAGAATGTGTGCTTTTTTTAAAAAAAAATGCATCTCTGGGTTATTTGTGGGGCATAGGAATTTGTTCATTATTTTTTTTCAAAATATATTCCAGCCCACCACATGGTCTGAGGGATGGTGGACCGGCCCATGGCTGAAAAGGGTTGCTGACCCCTGGTTTGAAAGTTGCCCAGCACAGAATGTAAACAATATAGAATCTTAATTCCGAATAATGCAAGTGGATTATTGGTTTGCTCCACATGCCAATAGAATGATCTAGTACCATAAATATTCTATGGCAAGTATATGATACTGTCCTAATAGTGGTTATTGGCTTTAAAAAGACATTAAAATAGTTTTGCATGAGAACTGAATTTAATAGGTTTGACAGGGACTAACCTTAAAGAATCCAATCCACTCAAATCCCCTTGAAGGATGCAGCCGAATTTCATGCAAATATTAGAGAAGCAGCTAGGCACCTCAGATAACAAGATGCTGAGTCCCTTTCTTTCCTAGATCTAAAACTAGGGAAAACAATGATACCTACTGCTAGACCTTTTTAAAGATACATCTTACAAAAGTACTGATTTTATGCTAAAAGTAAAATAAAATTAGACTAAGGTGGAGACTGCTGAGGAATTGAAAATACTTCCATCTCACAGAAATTTGACACCTGGGCTCTCTTCATTTTCTGTGTCATAAAAATTGCATTATGAAAAATAAAAGTTTGTATCTATTAAAAAATTGAAGAGTTGTGTTTTTAAAAGCATTCCAGATAAAACTAACATGCCAAATATACACAATTGCTATTTAAAAGGGGTGTTTTTTTGGGGGGGGGGGCAAAACGCATTTGTAATAAAGGTGACCTTAAGTCATCCAAGATTTCTTTCTGAATTCTAAAAGCAGACAAAAATATATTGACTTTACCTATTTTGCTAAATAGTGTGCTTCACTTTTCCCTTGTCTGCGTAAGTAGTCTCTGTTACATATATGTACATACCTCCAAACCATATCCAAATGTAAGGTATGTTTTACCATTAAAAATCAATTCTAACAATTTTGTACCTGGATTTATTTGTTTTAATGTAAAGCACTTGTAAGTCTATTAATAGAAAACTGTTTAAAAATGGGAAGGGCAGAAATAAAACATTTTAAACTACCATGGACAGGCAAAAGAAATATACTCCTTTCCAAATGAATGTTACACTATACGTAGTCATGGTTGTCTGAAAACAGCACATCTTGTATAAAGCTCCAGAGATGTTCTAGCACTTATAAACTCTTGGTTAACAAAGGGCACCAAAAGCTCTTAAAAAGGGAAATATTTTATTTCTGCTAAATTAATGCTTCTAAGCATTAGATTTCATCAGCTCCACTTAGGCTAAAAGTCCCAAAAGATTCTCCTCCCGAAAACAGGCTATATTTTATGGGGAAACCAGGCTATCTAAATCTAGATAAAACTCATTGGCTTTGTAATCATCTATACATCTAAATCTATATGCAAATCAAATGCTCTCATGCATTAAGGCATTCCAAAGCACACAGGAGTGAGAGAGGCTCACTGCCTCTCCTAAGCCATCCAGCCCTCAACTCCCCACCTTCGATTTCCCTTTCTTTATTTACACTAGAGGTACCTAAATAATTCACACTGCCTCCTTTTCAGGCTGAACATTCTTCTGTTGAAGCTTGCAATGAGCAATTGCAGTAACCAGATGGACACATGAATGCAGCAGGTGGGACAGATGGCAGACCGCCCTGTCTGACGCTGGCTGCCTCCGCTTGCACTGCTTTTTCCTTCCAGGTACATTATCATCAGTGTAGCAGAAAGTGCTATGCAAGAAAGGGGGAAGGGGAGGAAGAGAATCTATGTACAAAACTATGGGAATGAGTTAAATAAATAGACAGCTGTTCACTTGCATTTTCTAACCAAATGCAGTTTCTTTAAAAAATCATCATCATCATGGGATGTATCGATCTTCTCAAAGAAGCCCTTGTCCACCCTATTATTATTTTTTACTGGCATAGTGTAATATAGGAGGTGATAAATAAGCCATTCCTAAAGCACGAATATTTACTGAAATATATGATGCACAAACAAAGCCGCTTCCTACTGTGGTTTCCAACTCCATTTCACCATTTGCAAACCATTATGCATTTGGTGATGTCAAATGATTGCTTAAAAAATTGTTCTGAGTTTCTGCCTGAAGCCATATTACTTGTTACATGCAGCCCCTAAATCCCCACTGAGGACAATGACAGTTTTAGGTGTACTGAATTTAGCCTAACTTCCAGCTTCGAGGTACATACTATGGAAATCTTATTACAGTACAAATTTGGAGTCTTAAAATTACTGGAACCAATGGATACAGCAATACAGTACATACAAAGTATTTTCTTCATATAATGGAAAATGAACAATATGGGCATGTTTTCGTGCACAGGTGACAGAAAATTCAAACTAATTTTCTATTTGTTTTCCTTCTACTTTTCTTTCTTGCACATTCCTACACTTCACCAATGGTACGATCTATTTGTCCAGTCCTCTGAAGCGCACCATTCTTATATCAATGCAGACACTAGTTACCTTGTATCATTAACGACACTTTCTGTGTACTAATTCTAATACTAATTACTAATAATGATTACTAATTCTAGTTGGTCAGAACAGCAGAATAAGAGTTTGCTATACGTACCGGTAATTTGTAAGAAATATTGCAAGGTTGTGCAACTTAAGAGATTTAAAAAACCATTTTGGATTGCATAAAACAGGAATTTGATAGGGTTTGTCTATATTGAATAATCTGATCTGAATTTACAACAGCACTTGGAGAAAATGTGTACTCAAATGTTTTGCAAAGAAGAAGGAGAAAGCTGTGAGGATAGGAAGAGAAGGAAAAATCACTGAAATCTTATTTAAAATTATCGCTATATTTCTGACCTGGCACACAGAAAGTTCTATTTAAGATCTCGCGAGACAGTCTGCTCTCCTAGGATTTCCAGACCGATTTTGAGGCCAGAGAGGTTAAGCAGTTTGGATAAGCTTCAGATAAGCATGCAAACTTTTATACCCTTAGGAGCACTGGTCAAGGCCCTGAACCTTTAAACCTCTGTTCACTTTTAATGCCAAGGTAGAAAAAGAAAGAAAGAGTTCAAGAATGATTTCACAAGCCAAGTGATGATATCAGGTACCAATTACCTTTAAAACAAAATATAGGACAGTTAGATCTTTATTTGGTCAACCCAAGTTACCAAGGCAATATACAGACTTTCAAGTTACACACAACTCTTCCTAAAATAAGATGTTCAGCATGCACATTTGTATGTGCCTGCACATACACTTTTAGAGAATTGTCAGGGGTCAATTTCTGTAACAATTTTCTCCAATCCCAATATGGTAATATGGGATATTTTTACAGGCTATGTGATTATACTTGTTGCCCTGAGCTACTTCAGAAGGAAGAGTAGCTTGTAATAAAAATAGTAACACAAATATATATTGGGGCATATCTACTCGTAATAGCAGGAGATCCTATGGTTAGAAAACCTGAATAGCTGTCATAGTGGTTGATATTCAGGACTAAGTACCTGGGAATCAGAAGGGTGTGCATAAACCCATGTTATAGTCTCCAAGCTGTTATACAGTGGTACCTCGGTTTACAAACTTAATCGTTCTGGGAGTCCGTTCTTAAACCAAAACCATTCTTAAACCGAGGTGCGCTTTCCCTAATGAGGCCTCCCACCGCCAGTGCCCTTCCACCATTTGGATTCCGTTCTTAGACCAAGGTAAAGTTCTCAAACCAAGACACTATTTCCGGTTTTGTGGAGTTTGTAAACCAAATCGTTCTTAAACTGGACTGTTCATAAACCGAGCTACCACTGTATGTCGCTCGGGGGGGGGGGGGACTTACAGATACTATTTATATATCCAAATAAGTTCCAGGTTGCTTGCATATATACTCAATGGGATGTAGGCTGTCTTTCCATATGGTAACTTCCTTCCCATGCTCCCCTCCAAAGGGACATTAATGAAAACCAATGAACTTTCCAGTACAAAATACAATATTCAGTGCAAAGGACTGTGGCTACAAACAAAATATATACTCATATTTATTATCATCTAAGTAGTACTATTGCCTAACCACATTACAGCTTAATAATCAAATAAAACCTAGGCAAGCATCATGTATTTTATTTGGTGGGGAGGGGGGTATCTTTTAAAGTAAGTGGGTCTTGGTTCCATATTTTAACCCCAGTCCAGAAATGCAGATGTGCTCATGGCACCCACAATGGAGGAGTAAGTCAATTTATGTGTGCTATCACCTCCTTCCTCCAATTTGAATAGAGAAACGATTTGAGGCATGGGAACACTTCCAATGCATTAACCAGTAAAGAGCACTGGTTTAGGTGAGGCAATGTGATTAAAAGCAACCATTTTTAGCAGAATGCTTTAGCTTACAGAAAATATTATTGCCATTAAAATTTCACAAGCATTTGAGACATGTCTTTGTATAAAATGCCTTCTGAATAATTTCAAGCCTTCATGGGGCTGGAAATAAAATAATAAACTTCAAGTTGTCCTCCTCTCCCAAATTCTAGTTATTTAAGAGATTTATATCATGCCCTTCAATAACATTCCCAGTGGGGCTTTCAAAATTTCAGTTGTGCCTGTGTGGTGCTCACTTTTTGAAGGGAATAGGAACACAATTATGCACACATTTATACAGGTCACTGTGCTTCTGGGATACCACTTTGTGACAAAAGAACAATACCTATGAACCTTTGGTTTAAGTGTACTATGAAATGTTTAAGTTTTTTCTCCAAAATCATAAATGCACTTCAGAAATGTGACTACTTTAACATAGCGTATGCTCTGATAAATTGTACTTGATTTTTAATATAATTCTGCCACATGTGTACTGCACAATCCTATACATGCTTACTCAAAAGTATAAATCCACTGAATTCAATGTGATTTACTAGCAAGTGGATTTAGGACTGAAGACTTAACAGCACACCTTTATATCAGATTTATATCAGAAATTGTTATCACTTCAAATAAATATGTTTAACCATAATTATGTTCAGAAGTATGCACATTCATGTTTGTGCATGCATGCACACAGGGGGAAACAGGACAACATAGTATCTGAAAAATAATTATTATGCCCCAATGCCGTTTTCAAAAAGGCAGCAGAAAATGTTTCTGCTTGTTGGGAAAAGAGCTGTACTTTTAAATTAGCTATATTGAATCTAGATACCATAATTCACCAAAGTGCACAGCTGCTACAATTGGGGTCAGAATTTCAAAGACGCTGAAACGCAGCATCCCCTACTTTTCTCAATGGGAGCTCCAGGGTGCACAGCAATTTTGAAAAACTAGCTGCTTTGTTACCAAGCACCTACACAAGATAGCTGGGCACTTTCCAAAATCTCTCAATATATTCAGGTGCTCAAATGAATACTGTGCCGTGTGTGTGGTTTCTCTGAGGTTGTCAAGAAAACTGAGCCAGCTTAGACATTCATGTGCTGAGAGGAAATTACATAAGACTATTTATTAATACTCTCTCAACTTAAATACACATTTTCCTAAGAGACTGAATTGCTCAGGTCAGATAAAATGCCAATTTATTACTGGGGAGCAATGAAGCTGACTCAGAAATTGTTACATTGATATTCTAGATAACAACAAGGGCAAAAATGTAGACCCTCTTATTCATCTGCAATGGAACCGAGGGTAAGGGAAGAGTGGAAGCTGGTAACCCTTACCACAGCTATACATCTACTATGATCCACTTTTATTCAATTCCCATACCAAGTCCTGCCTTTTTGTTTAAGATAATACTTTTAAGCTGTGTAAAAAAAGGTAAAGGTAAAGGGACCCCTGACAATTAAGTCCAGTCGCGGACGACTGGGCTTGTGGCGTTCATCTCGCTTTACTGGCCGAGGGAGACGGCATACAGCTTCCAGGTCATGTGGCCAGCATGACTAAGCCGCTTCTGGCAAACCAGAGCAGCACACAGAAACGCCGCTTACCTTCCCGCTGTGTACTGATGCATGAAATATAGACACTAAAATAACTTTAAAAATCAGCATCACAGATTTCTTTTCCAAAGCCTATTTATAACATTAGGACATTAAAACTATCCAAGTCATACATAAGAGACTGCATTCCTATCTATCTCCATTTCCTATGTTACGTGTCTAGGCTGAAGACCGTAGTTTTGCTATTTTAAGTTTTCATTTTAGTTTATACTAGTGCTGGAAGTAAAGAATGTAGCTTCTACACCCTTCACCATTCTATTTCAGGTCCCTGGTTCTTTTGAGTCCCATGGCTCAAGCTGCCTTTCCCCTAAAAATACCACTTCTGCTCTCCCACCCTACCCTCAAACTTCGGCAAGACGGGAGCGACACCAGAGTTCCTTTGAACGCAAGAACATACTTATAAATTCATGAACTTTCTTCCGGACAAAAAGAAAGAAATTTTTATTATTTTTGAAAATAATTGAGGAGTAACAAAAATGCGTTATTACTTATTTATGAAGTGCTGAAAGCATATCCTTGGGTGCAAATAAAACAAAATGCCAAATAAATCTAGACTATTCAAGGGAAAACATACATAAAGGTAGAGGAGCAGAATATGAAAAGCAGCTGAACAGGACCATTGACATCGCCCACTGGACAGTGTTTAGTAAATAGTGTGTGCATGGTGACCGTGTGTTTCTATTTGACTGTCCTTGTAAAAGCAAGGCAGGGCTTCTGTTTTTAGTGCACACTTTGGTTCAGTGTTAATCCTGTTTTATGTTGTTCACACCTGCTACCAACTAGTAGCCTGCCGATAGTTTATGGCTTGTGCTGCTTTAAGTGAATCTCGGCTAACCCCGCCTAGACCATCAACAAAAGTTGCCCTACTGAACCCAAAACAAAAGCTGATCTGAGTTTTAAAAGCTTTCTAAAATCACCATGATTCACATTCAGGTACTTTTCCTATAGTGTGTAGGGGCTTGCACAATTTTTTCAGCAAAATGAAATACCTTTTAAAACTTGTTTTAAAAAACATATTTGCTACTATATAATTATTTTTATATTATATATAAAAAATTAAATACATTTGGTATACATTCCATTCTGCATAAGGAAAAATAACTCAAGTATCTACTCCCATGTTGTAAAGGCCACATACATTCTGACCCGCAACAAGAAGAACATTCCTACCAGATGTGAACTTAGTAAATTCCCTCCCACTTATAGGGAATTTTTGTAAGGACATTTGCATACAACTCAACCGGATGAGTTCTGATTTTGCTTGCGGTGGTTTGAATAAAGAATGAAGAATGGCTCCGAAAGTGCAAACCCCATATAAATATGCAGTGTTATAAATATGCAAACCCCACATAAAAATTGGAATCGTTTTCAGTGCCAATTAGAACACTGACATTTAAAGTGTAAGAAGGAGAGAGTGTGATATGTGTGCCCACACACGCGATCAAGAGACCATTCTTCTCAGCTAGCCCTATAAGTTTCTGGAACATGCAAACAAATACACACAGAGAACTAAAAGTATTCTTACCTCCCATCTTCAGCATGATCCGTTGAAAACAGATCTACAGGCCAAAATTTTATATAGCTTTGTAAGTTTAAACACTTAATATTGCAGGCCAATGGAAGTCTTATTTTTTTAGTAAATGTGCCTAAGGTTGCAACCTAAATCAATACCACAGGAATACATAATTTCCCTGTCAAGCATCAGCCCCTTCCACTAAAAAGTGTAACATTACATCTCCTTTTCCCCACTTTATAATAGCATTACATCTCTAAACAGTATATTTTATATAGTGGGCAGATACCAACTTTAGCATACCAGTTTGTTTCTCAGCGCTCTCTCACTCTTTCGTATGACAACCTTTATGCCCATTATTTGTGCTCACTACAATGCAACACCTTGGTAGCTACTATAGATGTTCCATCTTGCCCATTTACTCTCTGCTAACGAGGCCTGGTCATATTATCTGACCCTAATATCTGCCTAGCACATGTTAAGAGCACTGTCCTGAGACTGAAGAATAAGTGCATAGGAAGAGCCTATTGATCCCTGCATTTATTTATGCTTTGCCACAAAACATAGGAAGTTACAAAAGTCGCTTTTACTTGGTGCATTTAGCTCAATATTAACTACAATGTTTGTCAGCAAATCTCCAGGGTTTCAGACTAGGATATTGCCAGTTCTACCGGGAAATGCCAGAGAATGAACCTGGGAATTTCTGCATGCAAAGCTGATGCTCTACCACTAAGCTATGACCCTTTCCTAAAACTAGGTTCTTTACATGCAAATAATGTCCTTCACCGCTGAGCTACATCCCTTCTCCAAGTTGTAGGACCACTGTCGCAAGGAAAGTGAGACAAGCATCTAATTTTAGACCTTCTCTTTTGAGGACTGTTGCCTGTATAGCCTGTTTCTGCAGCCATGGGGCTGCTTTCATCTCACTTACTTCCACATGGTCCTCTTTTCCTGAGGTAGATGAGCACTGACTTCACAGCAGTCGCGCTCTCCATGGCATTGCAGAGTGAGGCTAGCCTACAACTGGAGACCAGATGACTCTTATGTCATCATCCCTGATGTAATGTCTCTACTGTAGTCTGCACAGGGGGCAGAACAGTGTCTGCGCAGCCTCTTTCCAAGTCATACTGCAGCAGCAGCAACAGACAAGTCAGCCTTTCATCCCATGGTCTAATCTGTAGCCAACTGAATTCAGCCAGCCTTTTAAAGTGAAATCAGTGAACTTTCCATCAACTAATACACAGCTGATGGGGGGGGGGGGTCAAATAAAAGGTTTCCAGAAGGCACACTTGGATGTATCACATGCCCAAAAATCTCTGCTGCTGTGATTGCTGCTTAAACTCCAGACCTACAAATACAAAATTTACAATCTTTTGAAACTTTTTTTTAAAAAAACCACAGAGATTTAAAAAGAATAAGGCATTTTGAAAGCCCAAAAGTTACCATTTCAGACCAGTTTAATCATACTTCAATGACATGGGCAAGGCTGTACAGCTACATGTTTATCCACGTCATTGGCAATAGTAACTTACCGATAATTTGGTATTTGTGGTTTGGAGTAATATTGTTGATTTCCAATGTTATTAGTGGCTGAAAGAAAACAGTGGTGTGCCCTGCTGCCTTCCAGCACTGCTTCCAAATATGCCTGCTTCAGGAGGAGATAAGACTACTTTATTTTGATTGCAGTGTTTTCCCCAGGCAGACAATTTTATTTCAGTTTGAATCTTTAAACCATTACATTTTCAGTGATGCATTTTTATATTTACAGTTGACATCTTCGCAGAAGAATGAAACCTCTGAGCAACAGCTCTTAAAGCATGAAGTTTGCCTCAAGTAAGTACTTAAATTATTTTACACACAAATGGAGCCAGTTGTCTTTAGCTAAAATTTGATAAACCTTAAACTGAAGACCTTTCCTCTAAATGAAGGTCTCAAATTGTGAAAATAAACTTGCCAATGAAATATATATTTGCCCATACAAAAAGCCTATTGAATCCAGAACGGTTGGGGCCATTTATCAGCTTGTCAACATTTTGTTCTTAAAAGTCCCACTCTCAGTTAAAGGTACAGAACAAGGGTGTCTCGATTAATCGAATGCTATTGACACAAATGGGCGACAGTGATCTCAATGAGGATAATGAATAAAAATCCCAAATCAATCAACTGTGGTTTATAGTACCATTTATCAACCTGAGTGCATCAAAGTTATCTGCACGCAGGAAGAGAAGCATAATAATGTTAAAGTATGATATTAGAACAGCCTCAAAATAAAATACTTCTGTAAGGATCAACTAGAAGGATCAACTAAAACAGCGACTTGTAATGCTAAATATTATATATATTTTAATTAATTGTATATAAAATTAGTCAAACCTCAAACAATGTCTTACCAAGTATGTGTTGTTTTTGTCCACTTAAGTGATGGTATACGTATATTGAGACTTTAAGGTTGCAGTTCTACACGCATTAATCTGGGAATAAGGCCCATTGAACTCAATAGGATTTACCGGTACATCAGACCTAACATGCACAGGATCACACTATGGTACTCTCTCTCTCTCTCTCTCTCTCTATATATATATATATATATACACACACACACACACATACTTTTCTTTATTTCATTTCTTTTCATTTTTTTAATAAACTAAAAAAGAGTAGACTTTTGTTTTGCTTTAAAAACTGCCACAAAATAATTATACTGGGAAATATCACAATATTATATGACTTTTAGCTTTACATTATAGCGATGATTAAATTTCTGGTCTCACATTATTGAAAACAATGATGGCTATGTCAGAATATAAAGTATGCGTTCCCTGCTAAGATTAGGACACACATTTAATAGAATGGATAAAGATGCTGAAATTTTCTGAAGAACGCTTGAAATAGATGTAGTCCACTTATCAAAAGAGCTGTTGTTGTTGCCAAGGGCTTCTTTCTCAATATATTCACCTGCACTTTAGTCAAGGTAATAAGTCCTCCCCTTCATTACTGCATACTCACAAGCACCCTACTATTCAATTTAAATGGAAAAAGGCATGACATGTCTAAAACATTTACTTTTGCTAATGTAAAAGTGTTGGCATTTTGCTCCATTCCTGATAAGCTGGTGCCAGTGGAAGTGATTATTCTTTTCTTATTCAAAGCATATCAGCAGCCGAAAGCACTCTCAATCTTATCAGGTGTATGAACAGCGCAGTTACTGAAAACAGTTTGTCCTGCTTCTCTCTCTTTCTGCCAGGCTATCAGATAAACCCAACTAACTAACTGTATTTACACACAATCAAACATAAGCTGTATCTTCGAAGAACTGTTGACTGATTTCAACATGCCACAGGTTTGCTGCTTGACATTGGTGACACAAAAATGCCAGCAGTGTGTATCCTCAAACTGCAATCATGAAAAAGGTCCCTCTATAAAAACATGCCAGAAACATACCAGACAAAAAGTGGGTGGCAGCAAGGCAACAAGAGGCCTGGAACAAGAGGAATTAGGAATCAACATCCCTGGTCTACTTCCCTCATTATAATGGCATCCCAGTATACTGGTATGATTTCATGGTGCGTGAGTCTTCTTTGACATTGAACACACATTTTCTCTATAGGCATTGTTTTTATCATGCTCTTGGCTTGCCAATTCCCTTTAATTCATTTTTATTGTTTATTAGTAAACACAGAAAGCAACCACTTGAACTATGGAGACAGCATATGCAATAGAAATGCTTAAAATAAATATTAAATTTGATTACAAAGTGCATAATACTTGCTCCACAGAAGGCAAAAGCTGTGGAGTGTGATTGCCCCCCCCCATCCCATGCATCCCAGCTTCTTTTGCTGAATACCTCTGGCAGAACAGAAAAACACAGGCACATACTACACCTGAGCCCATCTTGCACTTCTACCTCAACTCTAGAAGCAGAATGAGCATCCTTTAGATTTGTAGGAAAACAATGAGATGAATTAAACCAAGTGTGCTGTGCTGTGTAATTCAGCCGATTGTTGCTTCTCCATCTGTGAAGCCATGGTCCCCGTGATTTATGGGACAGGTGTCACTCATACTAATGTAAACTGGTGGCAGTGGATGCTCAGCTCTTGCTAATATGACCCTACTACTCCTGTATAAAACCATTTTCTAATACAGTGATGATACTGTGCCTAGTTGTCTTCTTTCAGATACTGCAAGTTCCATCTTCCACCTCTACTATTTCTGGGAAAATATAATGTAAAAGAAACAGACTTTCATGGTGTTTCAGAACATATGATCACCCCCTCTAGGGAGGTGACTGCTGTCAGAATAAGCCACTTATGGAACAATTATTTGTTGTTGGAATATTTAAACTGCTAACCTGGAAAATATATTTTTGTTGCGTAAATACTGTATAGTGTTCGTTATCAGTCAATACATTTATTTGCATGTTGATATTCGCCACCTTTCCAAATCTACCCTTATATGTTTCTCAATTTTGGACACTCCACCTCCTTATTATGTTCCCCCCTCCCTGTCTTAACTTTAAACAAACAAAGCAAATTATTTATTTGTTGGTTCACTAACCTACATGGACCAGGCTTGCCAAAATGAATTCCTCTGGTGTATATTTCAGCCATAATACCCTTTTCATCTGACATCACCTGGGAATATTTAAGGAAAAAAGAAGAACCTTTAACTTAAGAATCAAACTAAAACCTACAGTAAACCCCAAGTAATTACAATACGTAAAAAAAATGTCTTGCAAACAAATAGAAAAGGCAACTGCACATCCATATATAAAGGTCAGTCCTTGCTTTCTAACAACTTAAGACATAAATTGAATGTTATTTCAAACAGCAGTCTGAATGCAATGAACAACCATGTTCCATCGCGTACGATATTAATATTTTATTTGCCATTGTTGGTAGGATATAGAAATGCAAAGAAAAACAAAACATTGCAGAAAATAGTGGACGTTTTCTCCAATACTATTGTTGTTGACAAATTGTAAGGAAAGAGAGGAACAGAAACCCAGGGTGTAAGAGCAGATAGCGTTGAAAAAGCCATCTTTTTCTCCCCCCGCCACACATTATGTTCCTATCTACTTGCATCTTTATAAGGGAAGGAATTTAACTATTGCTCTTGGGCAAGCCCACTTCACTTTATGTGTCTTTTATCCATTATATTTGATACTGACTGTACATCTGTATGCTTTTAAGGAGATAAAGTTTGAACTGAGGTCGTCTTGTTTCTGGCTGGCGCTCCACACATTTTTTGCTATGTGGGTTTGAAAACAAGTATCCACAGATTGGCAACATGTTCTCATTCTAACTAGCCACAGCCATCAACGTCTGATCACACCTATTAAAATCGCTTTGTAGCCCATGCAACATCTAGCGACAGCTTGACCAGTTGTTTAAGGAAAGGGTGTGTGATGGAGCAAAGCTAAATCGACACATCTGTGATACTTCAGATGCCCCTCAGCATGGCTAATATTAATTTGTTTTCTTTGGCTAGGTAAGTGCTGCCAAAACACATTACATATGGTATGTAGTTCCAATCAAAATGATGAAAAGGAGATGTGCACTTTTGTCTCACTCAAAACATGAAAAGACACAGAGGAATAAGTGAGACAGCAGCGTGCAAACTAATAAGGCTGAGAAAAAGGTCTATGTGGATTTTTGTTATGCCATTGTTTTCTATCATAATTCACAAGATTAGTTGTGCTTATTTTAGTGGAGGGTACCCAAAGTGGCCAAACTGCGGGAGGCAGTGAAAGATAGGCATGCCTGGCGTGCTCTGGTCCATGGGGTCACGAAGAGTCGGATACGACTGAACGACTGAACAACAACAACCCAAAGATTCCACTGCTTGAGTGGAAAACACTTTCCCTCACTGGGCTGGGGAGAGTGGTTATCTCCCCCCCCCCCCCTTTGCATCCCCCTGCCCTGCAAAAACTGGTTTCAGAAGCAACTCTCCTAAGTAGATTTTGGGAAGAAAGGAGGCCTGTAGGTGATGGAGCAAATCAGCAGCCTCCCACTACAGGAGCACAGCAAGATCGTTTGATCTAACCTTACAAATGTGACTTCTAGGAATTGATACTTTAAAAATACTTAAGTCGTATGTTAAGCTTTAGTTTCAGTACTATATGAATTCTATTATTTAGATGATTAACAAATTTCAGATTTACAGTTACTGAAGAAAATACATTTTTGCCAGTTATAAAGGAGAAAGTTCCTTTTTTAAAAAGCACCTTTTATGAAGCAATAATTGGTGATAGGATAAAGCAAGTGTTTTGAAATGGGGGGGGGGAATCTAGGCAAAAGTTTTCTTTCAAAAAATTTAAAAAGCATTTTAAAATAACTAATTTATATAGAGGAGCCTGTTTTAACTACTAACCTGCTCTGACTGGAGAGAATAAATGTTTCACAATTGGAAAGGAAGGAATACAGCATAATTGCATTGAGTTCTATGTACTACATGATCAAATAAGGCTATGTTGCCATCTTAAGTCTTATTATTCACCAGTATGTCCCGCTGAAATAAATGGAGCTTAATAATATGCATATTTTTAAAGGATTGCAGCTTCTTAGGAGGATTTAGTCTTCAGGCATGTATCATTATGCAAGAATGACACAAGTTACTTTGGAGAGCAAAACAATTACATTTTTAGAATCCGTTGTATCTAATTATTATAAAATTTGGAGCAATTAGAGCAAACTTGTATAAAGGATTTTTTTAATGTTATAAGAGCATCCAAGCTCAACAGAAAACATTTAGAATACAAGCGTAAATAAAATGAAAAGGTGTATGCAACATATAGAAATTTACATTAAAATAGTTTAATTTTCTATTTGGAGAGTAATACTTTTAATATAAAATTGACCATATGCCAGAAGAGTTATGCAATCAGTCCTGCCTTGGGAATGGAAACATAAAAATCCTATCTGTTACAACTGATGAACGCAGAAGTTCAGAGAACTGTGTTATGTGGTATCTTCTGTTGCACAGAAATATGAAGGAGAAAATAACAGCAGCTGACTGCATATCCAAAGGAACGCATCAGCCAACAAAAAGTCTAGACAACCTACTATCTACATTGTTATTTAGTGAGTTTCTTTTTTCAAGATAACAAATTTCAAAAGATGTTTGCTTATATATACTGTATACAACATGCAAATATAATTACAATGTACATACTCTAAGATGTAGACACATAAAGCTGGCACCTATGTGCCTATTCAGCCATTATCAGCTGTGATAAAAACATGATTTTTTTTATATCAGTGTAAATAAACACTGATATGCCTTAGCCAAGTGTAACTGGATATGGAAAGAAAGAAAGAGAGAAAACGAGAGAGTGAATCCTCCCCAAAAATGTGGAGAATATGTAAAATGCGGATCTCAGACTACAGGAGACTGCTGGTTGTCATTCCAGCACTATCAAACATATACACAGGAGTATGATTGGAGACAGAGAAGCTAAATATTTCACTGTCAGAGCATGTCGAGAAGTGCAATTCATTTCTCTCTCATGTGCTTTAGGACAATGACAATTTAATACAAGGCCACTGGATGTAAAAGAGATAAAAAACACACCAGCCCAGCATAATCACAGATTTCCTCCTGAGAGTTTGCTAGGGCTAGAAAGGCACTAGGTAGATATCAATGTTTATTGTTTCTGTCCCCAATGAATGTATTATGAAGCAGAGTCCAAGGCATACGTAATATAAAGAGTTGCTTTAAACTTCTAGAGAGATGCTCTCCCATATTTCTTATTTATCCCATATTTATCCCATATTTCTTACATTCAGCATTTTACTGACTGATAATAGGATAACAAGAATATTCATAAAGTGCCATTGCTTTGAAGAGTGTCAATAAATATTGGTGTTCATTTCTATACGCTTTTGCAGCGATACCAAAGCCAAAGGTCACTGTGCATCAGAAATGTTCAATACCAGGAAGTTTGCCAGACTATTTAACCATACTGGTAATAAAAAGAAAGAAAATAGAATATAGCATCATGTTATTAACCTAAGATTGCATAAAATACTAGCCTCTGCCTTAAAATGGGAAGGGGTTTCAGGAATTGTCTAAAAACAATCACAGACAAGTTACCTTCTATGTTTGATGTATAGTGCCATGCATTCTGAAATTAATTGCAAAAGTAGGGCTTGGCTAATGAGGCGGTCCTTATCTTTCCTCAGCAGTCCAAGCGGAAGTATTCCCCCCCCCCCTTGCAGGCTTAATATGTTTTTCCTTTCTTTAAATTCCCAAAGTGATACCCAAGGTAACTTCAAATCAGATAAAACCCACAGAAGTCATCTCCTGAACCATCATCCTTCACACAAAAAAGCTCTTGAACAGAATAGGTTTGTTTCTGTTGTTATCAGGAGAAGAAAAGAATAATGTGATGAGATCCATCCCTCTTCACACTTCTTAAGTGTATTTAAAACAACTAATCAAGAGAATTAGTTATGCTCCATAATATAAATTATTTCTAAAGTATATCTACAAAAAAAGTCTTAAGGTAAGAATTTCTTTAAAATGGGACAGCAAACCTTAGGGGAGAAAGTGGGGGGGGGATAACAGTGGGGGGGGGGGAATGATCATCCATTCAAGAGAATTAATGGATATTCACAAGGGCTTTGCTAATAACACAGGTTAATTACTGCTGCAACACACCAGGCTCAGTAAATAAAAGAGTAGAACCATAAACACATTAAAAGGAGCAACCACCACAAAAATGGGGGGGGGAGGTCAGGCCCAGCAAATAAAAAGCTGCCAGACAGCCATTTCAGCACCAGCTCTTTGCACTGGTATGACAGCTGTAAAAACTTGCAGAAAAGGCATATGAACAACAGAAATCCAAACTTGGAAAATATAATAAGGGGGTGTATGACAAGGTCCATTTGGGTAAATGTGTAAGAACTGAATAGGAAAAGCCATACACTCATTCTCATTTAATCAGTAGGCATGCTTACACCTTGCTGTATTTGAATTTAGGGGACAGTGTTCTTTAGGCTTCTTCCCCACACATACTGCCCTATTACAGGTATATTAATACGCATACACATATAGTGTTCTTACCCACAGAGGATGTGTTCTTATTTATATAGGACATTTATCATATCCATGATATAGGCAGCCCTCACCTCAAGAAGTCTACCCTTGCAGTCATAATAAGGAGCATTAACTTTCTTCTTATTAATTACCAGCTACCCTCCCCCACAGCAAATATTGCATAGATTTTCCAGATCAAATTTTACTGGAAATAAGAGCTATACAATTAAAGGAGGGAGGAAGTAACACACAATTAAATAAGTGATACTGAGGAAGAAGAAAATGAAGGCTCCAGCAAAGTAGCTCTCAAATTTATACTGTTTTTGACAGTGAGATCTGTAAACAATCTTTCAAAGCACTCAAGTATCTTTGGTTTCCCAATTCCAACATCAGTGTTCACTATTGAAATTTTAGTCATCCATCCTAAGTTTCAGCTCATGGCATATCACATTTACTTCAAAACAAGTTGGTTTCTAAAATAACGTATACTGTGACATTCACTTTAGCTGTGCCTCATTTCAGTACTGTTGCATTTTAATGGAGGAAGTGTGGAAGAGGTCGAGGGTTCAAATTCATGAAATGGACAGAGCTACAGAGGTAAACGTACACAGCTCAGATAAGATTTCTGAAGTCACAAATCTATTTGCCTCTCTATGCCTGGCATTCAGAGATCATGTTTAAATTTACTAAGCTAGATCCTCCCCCTCCCCTTTTTTTGGAGTGTTTCAATTGCCTTTCCTTCTTCCAACAGCTGTGACAACTGTTAAAACAGTCAGTAAAATTAAGTCCGCTCTTTAATCCTTTAGTCAATGTTACATTTTAATCAGAGGTTTGAGATTTTGTATTATGAGCACACCGTTTCATTTAGAACAATTAAAGTGACAAACACATGCATAAATCAGCAACTATATTTGTTGCATCTGTTCTATGATTAACTGCTATTTGAAATTATTAGTATTACTGGTTTTGGTGAAAAGGCAAACGCAAGGGTTGCAGCTGGCTTTAAGTTTTTGCATTCTTTAACATGCGCTAGCCAGATATCAAAGCATACCTAATGTCAGTAAGGCAGATGTCTATGTTCTCCCCCAAATGTTCTGTCAGTTTTTAGCCTGGCTTCCCTCCCCACCACCACAATACACACTCAATAAAGTGCAAGCTCTAGAAGTAGTCCACTACTTTTATTTAATCTCTGAGCTGCCTTTGTAGTTTGGTGTGCATTATATGCCACAAAACAAAAATACAATTACTGGCAATATTAATAGCAAGTAAGGCGGTGTGATTTATAAATTGAGACATAGAGACAGATGTGTTGCAGTGCATTAGAGTTCTGCCTGCCCACGAAACCACAAATCCACCTAGCCTTGCATCTGGAAGACTTTTAACAGAGGCGGGGGTGGGGGGGAGAGAAGAGTGCTAATTTTGGTGGTGTGGTGGAGAGAGAGAATAGTTTGAATCTTCCACCAGAGCCAAAAAGACACGTGCCCCGATTTCATTTAAATGCATCTACTTTAAGCGGCTTATCAAAACTAATCATTCAAATTAGCTCTAAGAAGGTAAATTCAAGAAAGCTCCTTAAAAAAAGAACATCGTCCTAACTTTAGAATCTCTCCTCCTCCTACTTCCCCCACCAAAGAAAACCACCCATCTCAACTTGGAACAGTGACAACTGCACTTATGCACAGATTAAGACATTTTAGACCACACTATACATCAACTTACTGAGTACTGATCTATAAACCGTGTCTCAGTGAGCATGCTACTACTGTTTATTTACCTTCTTCTGCAGGTGAACGAGGAATCCTGACTCTTACCACCCCCACGTACACCATACCAGTTTCCGATTGGCAAGCTCTTTTATGGTCTATATTATTTCTGAACGTCCAAAGCACTTAAAAAAAACCCCACAACTCTGACTTAATTGCAACTCACCAAAATAATATGCAGACACTATGGACAGCTAGTGGGCATATACCCACAACACACTGTCACTTCCTAGTACAGCCACACTATGCATTCTGTCCAGAGCTGAGTCAACTGACAGCTTCATAGTGCGTAGTTATTTAGCCCGGAATTAAGTTTACAAGCTCTCCAAGTTCTAGGCTGTCAAATTTGCATTTGGAATCTCCCCACTCTTTGCTCTGCTCTCCGATAAGAGCTGAAAAAACATGCATTAAACTATGTGCCTTTAAGAGGTATGTTAAATGTACTGAATACACAAAGCATCTACAGTACTTTATTGTGTGTGATAAATAAATTAATAGTACCAATTGCGGAAATGATTAATTTTTTAAATAAAAAATAAAAAATAAAAACCCTATATTCCAATTGAAACAAAATACTGGCTCAGGAAGTGCCACATGCACACACCCTTCCCTTCCTCCTTAATAGACCGATTTGTCACTAAATGACTGGAACGTTAAGTTCTACTCAATTACAGAGCACTGTCCTTAAAGTGGGATTAAACAGTTGGGCTGGTTCCCCTTCCTAACGATGCATAGAAAGATCAAAATATCTAACTGAAAAGGTCCGAAATATTTAAATCCTGTTCTCAGAATACGTCCTTCTTAAACTCTGTTGGGGAGGGGGAAAGTGGGGGGGGAGGAGAAGGGAATAAATGTGTCTTTCTGAAATGCCTATTTAGACAATTCATTCTGCATTTGTGCCAAGTGCCTATTCTTAGTACCTGTATAAGAAGTGACTGTCACTCATTCACACAGCTGTTTTGGGAGGGGGGAGTGCTTCCCTCACCCCCCCCCCCCGGCCTGTGACAGTCGCACCGCTTGCGTTGCGACTCAAAAGGTAACATTGGAGAGAGAGAGGAAGAACAATTCTCCCACTTACTGAATTAGCAGATAAAGCCGGGCACAAAAGACGCAAGACACAAGCAGCCCCAATCATGCACGCAGAACCCGGAAAGCATTACCTGAAACAACGCTAGCATTCAGCGTTCTAATACTATTGCTATTATTATTCTCTCCCCACGCCCCGGTTCTGGGGGTGGGAGGGGGAATAAAAGTGGGAAGAGGGTTGGTTTTTTTTTTTTTTTTAATAACATAAAAAAGAGGAAAGGAAGGGGGAAATAAGAAGAAAGGTACCTACTCTTCTTCGTAGTGCAAGGAAAAAGATTCAGGAAGGCAAAGTTCTACCGAATCCATGTGCGCTCGGCAACCATTATTTGTGCACCCCAGCTATAAATCAAAGTTTCCTTGACACAGCACAGTGCAATTAACACAAATGTTCTCCTGGTGACAAGCCTATAGGCACAGCCAGTTGGGACCAAAAGCTCTCACACTCTCCTAATCAAGGACTTAAAGCCCCGATTGGAGCTTATAAATATGAAGTAGGGCTTTACATATGCAGTCCCACTGGCCCAGACAGAGACCGGATTGGTAGGGCGTCAGCCAATCAGCGCCGGCGAGAGCAGAGGCTGCACAGATTGAGCGGCGCTCGGCAGGTAGAGACGGGCGGAGGGACCGGGGAAAGGAAGGGCGGGGGGAGGCAGAGGGAGAAGAAATAATAATAACCGACAAGTGAGAACGCACAGATATAAACGATGCAACGTTTTCAAAGGGGCTTCCAAAGCACGGCTCTGTCTTAACTCTAGCTTTAACTCCTTAGGGTGAACAAATGCTTTCTGCTTCTTAAAAGACAGTTTGGCAGGAAGGAATTGCAAGCCTCAGTTCCTTTGGTGAAGATTTCATCAGAAGGTATTAAGTTTCGCGCTGCCGTTCTCTCTTTTTTTCCATTGCATTGTTGGCTGTCCGTGTTTCTGTTTTGTTTTGCGATCTCGCGTTGTGACCGATTAGCAGTGCTTCTCGCTGCCCCATCCTATGCATGCTTACTCGGAAGGCAGCCGCTCCGGAGTTGCACAGGGTTTGTTTGCTTCCCAGCTCCACGTCAGCGTGTATAGGATTGCAGCCTTACAGCGCGCTTCCTTTGCAGGAAGAAAGCTCCCAGGTAACTTCGTGGGACTGACTTCTGAGTAAACATGGATTGGCTACATGAATGCATACTCTGAAATAAGTTTCAGTTGACTCGCTGGGGTTTACTGCCGAGTAAACATGTTCAGGAATTTGTATGTCATCTGAAATCCTAAGCATGTTTACTTATAAATAAACATGGATGGAATTGAACTGTTAATTTCTCCCCCTTCATATGATTCACCTAAATTCTATTATACATTTCTAAACTCTGAGTTAAGGTGTCTATATGCTATCATTCTGCATTGTTGACTTTTGTAAACAAATAAGATTAGCAGTGTTTGTATTTTCATCACTGTGAAAAAGTGACAGGGTTCAACTGAAAAGAACTGAATGCATAACTTTCAACAGTATTTGCACAGAAACTAGACCATGCAGTTGTGGAGAATATATGTTTTGCCATCTCCGTGAAATAAGAGGTATTTTATTGATCAATATATTCTATAAGTATTAACTGTCTTTACTTGAATTTAAGTCCTATTGATTTCAAGGAAACTTACTTTCAAATAATGCAGATTAGGCTCTTCAGCAGAGCTAAGGCTCCATACCTATATGCAGTAACTTGGCCATAGGTCTCATTGAAGTCAGCAGATTCAGTTCTGGGGCGAAAAACATGCACTATATCCAGCTGAGCCAGCTAAAATGTAATGGTCTGATAACTATTTGTGCCTCGGCTACCTATGTACAAACTTGCACAAAAACTTCAAGAATATTTTCACTGTGGAAGCAAATGTATTGCATTATTCACATGTGTACTGACAAAACCCCCAATTCACTATCCTTAGCTATAGCACATCAAAGCTGCTGACCTTCTTCACTGAACAAACCCATTTAATGCAAATAAATGGACACAAAATTCCAGATACTGTCAATCAAAATACCGTTTTACAATTAACCCCCAAAATAAACGAGAGCACAAGTTTGTCCTAATAGTCTTCATTAATTTATGTGGCATAAATGTCATATTAATTATCTGTTTTCAGAGCAAGAATTGATTCCATCTACCTGCTGAATAAAATAATTCCAATGTATCGTGATGAAACAATTGTTACAATCATAGGAAATACTGTACTTTTTAAATACAAATTCAGCTGTATTGCTTGGCACTTTTTTACTGAAGCACTGTGTGATGCAAATGGCATAATCTTTTAGATCAAAACAAATCAGTGCACACCCTCAGAATGCATTAATGCCTTTCACAAATGAGAGTACAACAGCTGTCTCCAAATCTATTTGACGGCTTTTGCCAAAGTAAGATGACAGAAGAAGACATATATGTAAGTGCAATGGAAATATTTGCATCTCTTTGTTTTGCCGAGCAACTTAACAGTATATAATATATTTATCCTATGTAGAGTTGAAAATCTGCTTTCCGATACATATGGGGACACACACACACACACTTAGGAATCAAGAATCCACACAGCATAATTGGAGGTCTCACCACTACAGAAAAGCAGATAGTAAAAACATAATTAACAGTAACATTATGCTGCCTATGTTGCTAAATGTAGACTCTAATTAAGATGTAAATTTTGGATCTGAGCAGTGAATTAAAAATACTCTGGGATGCATCCGACCCAACCACTTCACAGATTTCACCAAACAAGCAAAAAACAATAGGTGCAATTTGAGTGCAACACACCTTCCTAAAAATATTTTAATAGAATAAATGACTTGTTTGTAGCGGATTTCTTTTGATTCTGTATAATTTATATGTAATCAATATCGAAACACATTCCTATACACATGGATATCCACTCTTTTAATTCAGATAAAATTTCAATCGCTGTTCTGGCACAAGAGTTTGAAAGTCTTGTTGAATGTGCAGCTTTGTTCAAGCGTCATATAGATCCTAGTCTGCAAAGCTCTGTTCATAAGCAAAAATTATTAGCTGGAATATGGCATCATGTTCATTAAGTCATCATTAGGGAATAAAAAAAAACTTCATATTTTATTTGGGCTACTGTTTTCTTTTGTGCTTTACTTTTTCATCTACTAAGCTTTTCATGTCCACATAGTTTTCGCTATCTTTTTTCATGCCCATGTCATCTTGCGCTTCCCCTCCGCATCACCAAATTAACTATTGCTATCTTTCCACCAGACACCTTGCAAGCATCTGTCTTTGCTGATGGTGCTGCTGCTTAGAAGACTACAGCCGTAGCATTATAATTTATGCATTCATGAAAGGCAGTTGGCCTTCTCCCCTGGGATTCAAAATGTCACCTCGACTAGACCTGGGCCTGGAATTTCAACTGCATTCTTGAACTTGGGCACACCAGTTTAGAGTTCAGTTATTCTAATAAAATGAAGAATTAAATTAGGCAACTTACCAGATACTATAGCACACTCTAAAAACGCTTGTTTTATTAAAAATGCTTCCTAATTGGACGTGAAAATATAATCACAGCAAATGCTTATTACATAATGTCTAAATCACAGAAAATCAAAATCAGGAGTGTGCTCCTCTCTCTCTCTCTCTCTCTCTCTCTCTCTCTCTCTCTCTCTCTGCTTTACACATATATGCACATGCTAAATCAAATGCTCTAGTGTAAAAATCTTACCTCAAGGAATCCAGAAAAGCAATAGTAATGGAATCAAGGCTAGGAGGGTGAGAGAAGCTGTCATGAGTATCTGCACCAGTCAATGAGCACTGCTGAGCACTGTCTACATCTTCACATCCCCTCTGTGTGTATAATTATTCCCATGAAGAGTACTGTACATCTTTAAGCGCCTTCACACTTAAGTGCTACAGACATCTCATTGCATCCAAATTGCCCGACTCCTAAACCACAGCTACCTCAAGGCTACTGAAGTAAAGACTCAGTGGCACTTTGCAGAAGCAGCATAGTTAATTGTGCCAAGCACATATTTACTCAAAATGAACACTGGAGAGGAAAAAAATATGGGGAGGAAATCTGTGTCTGCCATGCATATTACTATTATTGCTTTGAACCCTAAGTTATATAAAGGGCATTATATACCCCCATACTTCCATATACACTGTATCCACACCAACAAATTTAATCATTCTTTCAATTAAATTTGAATTAAAGGTGGTTAAATGTTCATCCTGGGTGTCTGAAATTGATCATGAACCAATCAGAGTAACAGGTTTGCTATATCTAGCTTTCTGAATAGATTGAAGATAGATATATTTAGCTTTTCAAATTACATAGAAAAATGTCAGGAAATGCTAAATTTTAAATAGTGGTTCTGTGTAACAGGCCCTTTGCAGGCTACACTCCTGTCTTGGAAGTCTTTGCACCATAGTTTATTCATTTTACAAACACCAATCCTGCATTCACTTATTTGAAGGAAATGTTTCTGATTTCAGCAAAAAGTAATTAGCACTGAGGTGTTACCGTAAAAACTGTTTTGCCATTTGTCTTTCCGACTCTTCCTCAGGAAGTACAGTACTGTATCATCCCTGGATACAATATAATCCCCTGCGCTCTCGCTCTCTCTCTCTCACACACACACACACACACAGAGCAAGTGACAAACTTACTCTCTGGATTTCTTTGCATGATTATATACACTTGAGCAAATGGTAGTAGATTACTACTTTAAAACCGTCAGACACTTTCTTTTATATTTAGCAGAAGTAATGATCACCCTGCCTGGATTTTAGACAAGCTGTATTAGAATATGCTTTCAAATACAAGCACAAATATGTGTGCATGTGTGTGGACGTGTGCACACTGCGTTCCTTTTCCTTACATAAACTCAGGCAGGTGGAGCACAAAGTTTCTTCAGTAAGAAGTCATAATAATTATATATCAATATAATATATGCGGTCTAACTGACTGACCACAACAAATGTCCTACATCCACAATTCTTTAGGGCTAGGCCCTTTTTGTTTACGTTAGTACATAGGTAGGTATAAAGTGACTCCTCCCCCCCCCCCCATGTTCAACTTAAAATCACTATTGAAATGCTCATGGGGCAGGCAGTACCTTGAAAAAATGCAGAATAGTTTAAAAATGCATTACCTATATCTCCCCTCAGTAGTCCATCAAACTCTCTTCCTAGCACATGTTTCCTCAGAGAACCACACGGTGTTACTGTCTCAAGCAGCCAAGGAGAAGATGACTGAGGGAATTCAGTCACTCTGTTTAATTAATACAGGATTATTTCACTTTCATTTTGTGAAGCTAATAATATGACTAGTGGAATGTCAGTAAAAATTAAATCGTAAACTAGTGCAGTGCCATGGGGAAACCTTACTTTAGTTATGAAGTATTCCCAGTAGAAATCTTGAAAAATCTTATACATATTTACACTGGTAAAATACCACATGCTGTTTCATGGAATACTGAAAGAATTCAAGAATCTGTGTGGCATGTATCAGAGAGCAAGAGTTAACGTTTTCAGATTATACATTAATAAGCAGGTTGAAGGTATGTTGTTTCCTGAATGTTAAAGCACCACATGCTAAATGGAGAAGTACGCTCAAGGTCAGTATTGCATTTTGGACAATCTCAGCTGCTGTGATATTATGATAATCACACTTAAAATATTCGTATAGAAAGAGCAAATTAGGCTTTTCACTAGAAAGATGATTATGATAAACAACAATTCTGAAGGGGACAAATTCATATTGCTTTCCTTCCCCGACAATAAATTGCTGCTTCTTATTAGGACTGTGGTGCTTCTTGTAGAAATAAGTCACCACACTATTCTGTTTGAGTTACCTTTTTATTCTTCAAAGACACTGCGTTCGAAGAGAAAGCAATAGCTCACTCCTTCCCCTATACCTAAACTAATATTTAAAAGCTACCAGACCACAAAACGAAAAAGGTCTCTCGGAAAACAAGCAGGCATCAACACCCATCCTGAAATAAGATTAGGATTGTAACTCTGACCAATTGTGGGACAAGATCAGATAGATCTCCCTCCCCCAACTCCTCTCTCCACAGCTTCCTACCTAAATGGAAGCTCCAGGCACTAAAAATAGAAAAGAAGATGGAGTGCAAATATTTCCCCAGTGAAAACACCAATAATCTTTACCGTGAGCTGACACGAATTGCTTGTTACACTGCCCTAGGATATCATGGCCTGAAGCGACAGCACACACACGCACGCACACAAACACACTCAAAGACACTAACCATCTCCAAAGCCATAGTAATGTGTGTTAGTATATGTGCATTTTGCAGCGGCCTTATGAAATCTGACTTCTAGCTGCTACACCTGCCATACAAAGCCCATCATTTGTAGCCTGCCAGGGTTTGTTTTCCCTCTGAATACCTTTGCCCATCTTTCTCTCCTTTCTCTCCCCCTCTATTCACTTTTCTCTGGCATTTATATTATTAATGTTATTGCTATTATTACTGTCCAAGCATAAGCTGATCCACGGGGGAGCCTGTGTAATTTAACCCCTGAAGCGCTAAATTTCTTCACATGTGCCAAAGACACAGGTTTGTTGTTGCCTCTAGCAATATCCCAGGAAGACGAGTGATGGCGGTGTCATATCATCACATAGTGACTTAATCTATTGCGACACCCAGGGAATGGGCAACTGAAAAGATTTACGGAACATGTTTTTAACTGCATACAAACGTGCTATTCCCATTTCCCAATAAGCCAGAGTCACTGGGATCAAACCGGAACAAATTTCACCCACCTTCCACTCCCGGTTCCAAATATTAAGCCCTGTGTCATCCAATCATCCTATTTCATGAGTTGAAATCCCAATGTAAAATATAACTCCAATAAACAGCATTTGTAACCTCTTATTTCTTCTTTTGTTCTTTTCACGTCTCCTGATTAACAAGCAGTCAGAGCGTGTTGAATTGCTGAATAGTGCAGCCTTAGCATGATCAGCCACTCGCTAGAGAAAATAATCTTACTTCAGTATCCTTTAAAAATGGTCTGACGGGCATCGGAGACATGTTTCAAAAACAACTCGTTAATGAGCAACACCTAAAAGTAGGAAGGGCATGATATTCACATTTTAATATTTAGCCGCAATAAATATTGACAAAAAGAAAAATCACCTATACTGTGTAAAGGCAAAATGATATATATTTATTCTCCCACCATGACATGTTAAATATGAGGATCTTTATTTTGCTTTCTGTAAAATTCCATTTCAAGCTAACACATTAAGATATAATACAAGTTACGCATTACTGTATTATATCTATGTTCAGATGGCGTTCCAATGGATTATTATTATTATTATTATTATTATTATTATTATTTTGTCAACCTGGAACACCAATGATCCATCATTACACGTGAATGATACACACACAAGTGACATGTATTATTTGGCCCATTTCCATATATTGGCCTAAAACTATCCTAAGTATGTGTCATTTGCCCAATATCTATTATCCTTCCACCTCTGAAGGGGGAGGAATAACAATGGAAACCAGAATTATTAATATTGCATAATTGCAGTGCATTGTAATGGATAACATGAGCTCATTCTCCAGACCCACCACATGCCAAAGATTATTAGGGTCATTTAATGTTTTTATTACAAAAAAGTATTATAAAAATGTACCCTATCTTTCCATCATATACTCAAGACTGCTTATAATGATGACTTTATATCCAAACCGGCCCTATGATTCTAGCCTTAGAACCATTTTTTATTTATGAAAAATATGCAACGAACAAGGTTCCCCCTACAAATAATTAGGTGTTGCAAGAATGTGAGAAGAGCTTTGCTCAATCAGGCTAAGTATCCATCCAATCTGCAGCAGTAGCCAGCCACATTATTATTATTATTATTATTATTATTAGAATTAGAATTAGAATTAGAATTTTTATACCATCCTATACCCGGAGGTCTCACTCTAGGAAGCCAACAAGCAGGGCACTGTATGTCCCCAAAGTTCAGAAATATACTTCCTTGAAATGGCTATCATGGCTAACATAGTAGCACAAAACCCTAAACTATGGTTTAGAACTACCGGTATATGAAAGAGTCTCAATGAGCCCAATCAAATTATCAGGTTTCTCTGTGCTCCTGTCCTCCTAGTGCATGGCCAGGAGGAAGACTTCTGCCTAGTTTTGATTCACTTTTAAAGAAACTTTGCTTTGAACCAGCATCCTGGTTTAAAGCAAACCCTGATCAGTTTTGCAATAAGCCAAATTACGAAGCTGATTTATTAAATTGGACCCTGTTTGTTTTAAACTGGGATGCCTGGTTAGAACATAGGTCTAAACTGGAATTCTGTGAAAGTGAAACTAAACAGGGCAGAACTTTTCCTCTCCGCAATGTGGGAGGAGCATGCTAGCAGCCCAACACTTTGTTCAGGCTCATTCACATAGCGCTAAACTTTTGTTTAGCATTATTGTCTAAACTGGACAAAACTTATCAAATTCTTTTAAAAGAGCATTAAAGCAGAAGTGGTGGAGAAAGTATGATTCCTTGCTGTTTTAGGCTTATGGTGGAATCTGTTTTGCTATTTGCTTTTATTATTGGTTTAGTTTTACAGTTGTGATGATTACTGATTGATATTTTGTGATTTAAATACTATTTTATTTATCAACAGAATTTTGTTATAACATGATTAAGTGCAACTAATTAATGAATACAACATCTAAAGGAAGAAGTACCAACTATTTGAGGTCAGTGCTACATTTACAGTTCTGGGTTGTGTCAACCTATACTAATCCTATCAGCTCCATATCTGCTACTTAGATTACTGGCCATGAGCATGAAGATTGACATTTTTAAAAATCGAGTCACCTAACCCTTATGAAGCTGTGAACATAGGAATTAATAGTCCAATCCTAAGCATACCTACTCATAAGTCTTATTTAATTCAGGGGGGCTTACTTCCCCATAAATGGGTTAGGATTGCAGCCTAAGCCATTGTAGGATTTGAGTGTAACAGCATACCTGCCTACTCAGATACAAGTTCTATTTACTCCAGTGAGTCTTACACTCAGGTAAATAGTTATAGGATTGCTACTTAATTGTATCCCTACCCACCAACAGAGTTATGACCATACAGGTTCAAGCAGAAGACATTATTCATGCAATTTATACAGGAACTATACTACCTGATGATAACAAGAACCTTTAAAGGAAAATAATATACAGTATTTTAACTCAGGATTTTTCAGCTGTATTGAACACGAATAGCGCTATTGTTACAATCCACATAGTTGTGTTTAGTGCATAGATTATGGCTTAATGCAAATGTAGAGCATGTGGGGTCTTGTCAAGAGATCACAGCTGTTGTGCTGCTGTGCAGGACTGAGCTAAGCCATGCATTGACTTAGCATGTCATCCAAACTCAGGCTCATTATTTCCATCCAGCTGTAACCAAGGTTCTTTTCTAGACTTGTGGCGCATGGTTAATCTGGGAGAGCTAAACCACAAGCCCAGGTTCAGACAACATAGTACGGTAAGTAAGCTGCAGCGCAGCTGCAAAATGAACTGGGAAGTTGTGAAGCAGCCACCTCCTCCCTGGTAGCTTGCACATTTGCACTAACCCGGACAGTATAATCTTAAATGTGATCTTTTTGCAGCTAGACATTTCCATTATTGTTCATTGCTAATGATCAGTCAGTTAGGCCTATACAATTATTCAGCACCAGTCAACAGAGTTAGCTCTGTAATATATAAATACTAATACTCCCTTTCTTACCAGACTAAGTCATACGCCTGCTAATTTGAAAAAAGTCTCCAGTTTTTCCTCATTCTTAATATGAAGAAATGGCTTCTGGAAAACAATTGTTTCTTTTTTCCTTCTGACAGGGGAGCTGCTAGTGGAAATAGTTTTACGTAGCTAATAGAAAAAATGCAAAAAGCTACTAAATCTCTGCTACTAATAAAAACAATTAAATGTAACTTTAAAATAGCCCAATGAACACCTGAAAGCAAGGAATGATCAAGATGTACATCATCTTGTAAAACTGGAAAATTATTATGCAACAGTTAATACCAAAATATTGACCCCTTGTTACACAGTTGATACTGCATGCACAAATATAGACTCTGTATCCCTTGTTAGTCTGAATGTAACCTAGGACCACTCCAATACACTTTGGCACCTGAGGCAGATAATGCAAATAGTAGCTTCCCCATGGTAAACAATATTCCAAAATTCATTTCCCCCCCTACCTTTTATAACAACCAAATCTGCTGTCTGCACAGCAGCCTCAGTCTGTCAGCAGGGGCAGCCCTGGTGTAGCTACATGTCAAAGATACTATTGTCTTGTCTTAATGTCTCTCTTTCTTTCAATACTCTCCTCACCTGCAGTACTTATCTTTGACTTAATATCTCTGTAATTAATTGAAACTGGCTCCTCCTAAGCTTTGTCACCTTTAACCTATCAGATTGGGTTTGAATTCCCCTTCCCCAACCTTGAATACTCTTCATGTACATAACTGGAGACCGACTATTAAATGTATGTCTTTAGTCTTCTGCCATAGTGGCTATAGAGATAGTGCTGATCTTTAGTATACATACAAAATACAGAATTAGATAATCATATAGATAATCATGTAAGTGAGGAAAATATGTGCTTTCCCATTTGTAATTATAAAAATAATCTTCAGTACAACTAAGTTGGGCAGAAAATTATCATTGGAGCCTTTAATAGAAAACTCAATTCATTTCAAATATGGCCTCTCCAAAGAAAAGATTCTGAAGCAATACTATTTTTAAAAAGATAACGGGGGGGGGGTGTTTGAGTGTGTGTGACCTGAGATGGAATGAGTTGTACTCACGTCCTGCTTGCAGACGTCCCACAGGCTTCAAGTTGGCCACTCTTGAGAACAGGATGCTGAATTAGACAGGCCTTTGGCCTGATCCAGCATGCTCTTGCGTTCTTAATGCACGTTAAGTTTTATGTAAGCAACAAAGGAAAAATTCACAACACCCTTCAGTTTTCAAGAAACATCAATTGAAGGCAGAAGCACTGCAGCCTCTGTGACAAAACTTTCTTGTGAAATCTTCGACTCTTCCTGAAGCTACTCTCCTTACAGTGACACTAGGGAGTGACTCAGCACCTCAAAACATGTGATTCACTGGCAGTGAAAGGAAAAAGTTGCTTTAATAGAGAAGGTGCTTTTTAACAAACCCTTTACCCACAAGTCCCATGTCAGAAATATGTGCAATCTAAACCAAAATTAAGCAATAAAATTAAATAAGTAATACAGATTACAATTACAAATAGAAGTAGCTGCAGCAACAGAAATGCCCACTATACCTCCTTCCCAAAATCCTGAGAAAATAATAATAATAATAATAATAATTTTATTTATACCCCGCCCTTCCCAGCCAGAGAACCGGGCTCAGGGCGGCTAACATCAATTAAAATCACAACAAAAAACATAAAAACGATCAATTTAAAATAACAGATTAAAATACAAATTTAAAATTCAATTAAAACTGCAGGTCTCAATTTCAAAATAACCCACCAATAAAAGATGAAGCATAAATATTAAACAGAAACCAACCCAAAGGCCAGGTGGAACAGCTCCGTCTTGCAGGCCCTGCGGAAAGATGCCAAATCCCGCAGGGCCCTGGTCTCCCGTGATAGGCTGTTCCACCAAGTCGGGGCCAATATTGAGAAGGCCCTGGCCCTAGTTGAGGCCAACCTAACGTCTTTGTTGCTCGGGACCTCCAAAAGATTATCACTTGAGGACCTTAAGGTCCTACATGGGACATACCAGGAGAGGCGGTCCCTTAAATACGAGGGTCCCAAACCGCATAGGGCTTTAAAGGTCAAAACCAGCACCTTAAACCTGATCCTGTACTCCACCGGGAGCCAGTGCAGCTGGTAAAGCACTGGATGAATGTGGTCCCGCGGCAAAGACCCGGTAAGGAGCCTCGCCGCGGCATTCTGCACCCGCTGGAGATGTGCCTGCTGCTGAAACAACATCAATGTCATGGCGAGAGATACCTCAGAGAGTAGGTCATTCCAAAGGTGAGCGACCACTACCAAGAAGCCTGCCCATGGGCCCCCACCCCACAAATCTCATTAGATGTGAAAACCAC
Organism: Lacerta agilis; assembly: GCF_009819535.1. Lineage (NCBI taxonomy): Eukaryota > Metazoa > Chordata > Lepidosauria > Squamata > Lacertidae > Lacerta > Lacerta agilis. The sequence goes on along the minus strand of NC_046314.1, from coordinate 92,108,139 downwards.
CACCAGAGCTTCCCCTGCACATCTAATTTTAATGCTCTCCCTGTTAAACTTAAGGCTAAATAAAAGTTACTTCAGTACCAGACCCATGGTGTGAAATATCTCACCAGAACATCAGCTGTGATCTTCAAAGTAATTGTATAACACTTCAGACTTCAGGGTCAGACTGCTTTTTAAAAATGCAAATATAATATGATGCCATCAGACAAGGCATTAACAAAAGGACAACAAAATATTTTGGTAATACTTGATTGTCCATTTCCTTTTGTACCATTTATATTTGTTTTTTGAAATCAGGAAGTCTTTACTCAATAATACATTCGGCAGTAAAACAATAATTATTTCTCTTTCAGTAACTATCTAAATAAATTCTTAAAGTCTTATTGAATTAGTTCCTTGTATATCATGTTCCTTCAAAACAAGTGATTGAATTAAGAGTTTCTAGATGAAGTCAAGTACTTAAAGCAAATCAGAATTTTTTGTCTTCAGCCACTACGAAAACAGAGATTCAAGATGAAAAGACTGTCTTGCCTTTTTTCTTAGCTTACACGGCTCGGCTCGTTTATTTTCCCAGTAGACACACTTGCAAATCAGGCTACAGCTACACTTGGAAGTGCAGGGGTCTAGCTCCTGACCTCAGTTAGGTTAGTCCATCCCAGCTGAAGAGCTCCCCCTTAGATCACTGACTTGCTATTATTCTGTGGTTAATAGGCCTGACCTGTGCAATATATATAATAAAAACCTGGCTACAGTCCTATCTCTAGTTTGAATGCATACCGATTCTGTACCCAATGCTTGCTATATAATGAAAGGCAAACAATGAAAGGGCCAAATCAGTTTTACCAAAATAATATTTGTCAAACAGTGTGGTGCAGAGATGCTCCCAATTTAGTCTGAGCTGTTTATGTTGCACCGGATGAGGGAGTTAAAAACAGCACCACATAAAAATCAAGGGATCTTGTGAGATGAGAGAGATACGTTTTCTTTCAGACAGCTTTTTCTTTAACCTGTGGCTAATTAAAAAATAAATAAATCCTGGCATCTATGGGAATTTTCTTACAACCAGGAAGCCTGTTAAAGAGAAAGTAGCGGCACAACTCTCCCCCCACTCCAGCATAGCCCCCTTATGTCACATTTGCATTTCTATTCCGCTGAACTGCCTGACAATGAAGCAAATGGGTTTGCCTTATCTGTACAATTCTGGACAACAGAGATTTCTAAGCCATACAAAAGAACAGCCTTACAATTCAGCGGTTCAACACTTTCCACTGCAGTCCCCAAAGATCCTGTGGGGAATGCTGTCACATAAACACCTGCCCCTACCAAAAACAAAAACAAAAAAACCACCCTTAAACTGTCACATGTTATGGGCCAGAGGGGGGGAACTAATTTAAAACAAAACAAAATATCTAGCATGATTTTCTCTAAAGGAAGCTAACCTCAAGAGGGGAGGAAGAGGAAAGAATTATTAACACCCCACTATTAAAAGCTTACCCCCAGATTAAATTATGTACTCTAGGAATGTGGGGGAAGCATGCAGTTTATACAAAATTGCTGGTTCCCCCACCCCACCCCTTTGTTTTGGCGCCATCAGAGTAGGGCTCCATCTGATTCAATCTACATGCAGAAAAAAAGAATTTAAACCTGCCAATTTGCTGTAGTTTTAAAAAAATCAAATAACACTTACAAGGCAGTCCTGATGACTTGCGCCTGTGAGAATATTTCAAACTAATTCCTTTAAAATTAACATCTTTCCACTGATAAGTTAAAAGCAATACCAGATTACCAATCAGGCACTAGCTGAAATCTCTAGATCAGCTCTGTGTTATGATGAGACTTACACCAGCTATAACACTGACTAGGACTTATAAAGGCAAGAAAAGTTCTGATCCAGAAACATTCAAGCTTCATGCTAGCTGTTATATTCTGTCTCCTTATGCCAGTTCTCTGACTTGTAGACAGTAGGCTAAAGCAGGTGTCCTGGGAAACATGGGCTTCAAAGAATATCCGTGGGAAGAACTAGAACCATAAGGGAATCTGGTAGACATAGGGTATAAGCAAACTATTTATAAGGATGTCAATACCATACATTCCCATAATAGCATGGTTGCTGTTTCCCATGACTTGATTTCATAGCTCTTTGGCAAACTATAATAAAAAGTCTGCAGTAAGGTTTTAAAATCATGTAGGAGGGAAAGCTTACATGAGATGTAACCACACCAGCTTCCTCACAGGCCAGTTATGCTGTTGTGGGTAGTACCAAAAGACTATGGTAATGAATCAGATCACTAGTGACCAATGTGCATTCTACTCCAGAGATGATCACAGTCAAAAGGAAGATTCCTAAGGGGAAGCAGGAGCTATTTCCTGACACAATTTAAGAAGGCACCTGAGCCCTATTGAGAAATTGTTCACTACATATGGAACTAAATGTGGTCACACTCCAAACACCATGCTTTGAGACCAACGTATCTGTAAAGGGGCAGCTATACACATTCAGGTGAACATGTGCAAGCATACCACATAACTGAGAAGCCTGCAAAAACACGAGTCCCCCTATATGAGTTTAGGCTGATGTGTAGCAGAATTTCTGAATAGGACTAATGACTGATTGACAGTGAAATCTATGGAAGTAATCACCAACATTTCCCAAAGTTCTTTCCATTGGTGTCTTAGAATGGTGGTTTTCACAGTGCATTCTGGGGATTCCTTGTGTCCTTCAGAAACTCGCCAGAGGCTCCTCAAGGATAAAATCCATAAATCTCTACAAGCTTCCCTGAATGGCTTGTTTGCCATTGCTGATCTTCTCCAGTAACATGGAACCACAGGGGAGTGCTGTGACTAAAGCATCTATTTACATGGAGCAATGGTGAAGCTCAGGAGACCGAGCCAGTGCTATGCATAAACTTTGTCATCGGGAACATGCTTCCGAATCAAATGTACAGCACAGGTTCCCTGGGGAATGTACAGGGGTTCCCTGGAAAACTAACTGAGGTGGAAAGAGTTCATTGAAAATGTAAAGTAAGAGCATTGTTTTCAAACAACATCTCAAGGGACCACGTAACTCCTTCTTCCCCACAGTCTGAGGATGAGTAAATATAGAAAGCAGAACTTACTATGTTATTTGGTGAGATTTCAACAGTTACAAGTTCTATTACTATATGGTCACAGTCCTGGTAAAAATTTATTTTCTACGCCAAGATGTTTTTCAGCACTGCTATCAGGAGCTGAAAGCCCCCATTCCCCTTTCATTTCTCAATTATTATTTTTTTGTATGTAAAAATGGAAATTAAAGAATAATAAAAAATGGAGAAATTTGAATTTAGGTATGAGTAAGAGAGAAACCTATAAATAGCATTGTTAGATTACTGGTTGACATCCATCATAATCTTCAACAATATGTGTGATGCACCATTTTATTTTATTAGTATTTGGTTATGAATTATGCACCATATTCCATCTGTTCCTTTTGCTGGCTCTTTGCCACCGCAGCCTCAGTACTTCACAGTTTCCAATATGTCATTCTAGTTTGTTTACTCCAAGACCCATTTGTTTTGCTTTTTCTCTGATATCAACTATTCATCCTTTTGTGTTTCTCTCTGTAGCTTTCAGCTTCTGTTCAAGTGTTTATATTTCTGTTCCATTTATCACAGTTGACAGTATATGCTATACAGGTGTCAAGACAGGCTAGCAAAGGTTTCCTCCTCTTCAGCTTTCCATAAATATGCAGAATTGCTGGCACGAGGGGGAAAATATAAACAGCGGGTAACTGAGAAAAGGGGTTACTTTAAGATGCAACCGAATATGTTCCCATCCCTACTTTCCCATTTATCTCTTATTTTGGGGTGATTTGGTATTGTTTGCAAAGCCAATTGAAAATACAGAAAATCCAACACCTCAATTCACCATGCTGGAGAGCAATTGGATAAAGAGGAGGTGTGTCTCTG